>NC_058103.1:55167500-55467500 GCF_020171115.1 Neogale vison
AATACTTTGCTTGTCCTGTGTAATTCTGAGGGAACTGTGAGATCCTCTGAAATACGAACTGCATTTATTTATCTCAGAATCATTAATAAGAGATTGCAAAATGCCATGCACTAGAAGGTGGTCCAAAAATAAAATTTAAGTAATTAGTAATCTTACAAAATCATTACCTATTTTTTCTATTTTTAATATGTAGCCACATTCCAAAATATTATTTCAGGGGCCCATAAAATTCATAGACTAGAATAAGACTATTGATACATTAGAGGAACTTCTGCAGCCCAAAGGGGGTTTATCAGAATGGAAATACTTGATTTGCCTAAGAGTAGAGCTGTGTGCTTAAGCACTACTGGCTAAAGTAACAACAGGTAGGATCTCTGAAATTAAGTTAGCATTGCCTGGGGATAGCCTGAGAAAATTATCAAAGAGGACCTAGTAGAATACTTGAGTTCCTAAAGCAAGTCAGGACACAGTCATGGGCTATTAACTGTTGCATTGCTATATTGAGAAACTAGAAACCAAGCTGTTACAAAAGCATACCTATTTAAACATGATTTGATTATAATAGGAGATAACACATCAGTGTTTTCTGTGTAGCTCATTATTTGCAAGTCTGTAGTTCCTTATAAAAAGAATAACAGAACAATCTTATAGAGGTGATAATGTTATTAAATGACTAATGTGCAGTTGTAGTGTTTGAGGCATTCCTTTAATATATTGAATATATTATCTTACCAAATTTATGGGTCTGTCTAATCATGTATCTGTGTCACATCATGTAATGATTATGGTATTGTAATATATTTGTTTGTATCTTAGGTGTAGCATTGATTTATTACTCTTAATTTTCAGAATTTCCCCAGATTTATGTATGTGCTTCTATTTTTTTCTGTAAAATTTAGAAATAGTTTTCTAGTCAAAAACTCCTCTGTCAGATGGGGGCAAGATTCAGAAGAAGTAAGAGATCCTGTTTCAACCAGTCCCCTAAAGTGAGCTAATTATCTACCAGAACACTCTGAACACCCATGAAATCAGCCTGAAATGTAGGATGATACACTTCTGGATCTCTATGGGGGCAGAAGATGCCAGTCAAGAGGTAAAGCAAATGGGAATTGGACTTTTATCAGAGGATAAACAGAAGGGGGAGGGAGCTACCAGAAGCGACCTACTGGAAAGTAATACCCCAATATGAAAGTGCCCTGTGACTGGGGCCCAGCATTAACTTGGAATCTGGTTAAAAGCACTCAAAAAGAGCAAAATGTCTTAAGGGGCAATTGGTGGAATGTGGCAGTCATGGGCATGGGCCTAAGCCCACAGACCCAGGACAGCCACCACGGGAAACCACCTGTGCCAGAGAAAGTGCAGCAAAGCCTTCAGACCATGGTCCCTGAGCCAGGGATTTTCTGCTGCTTGCACCAGCGCTGGACCAGGCACCCTCCACGTGTGAGGGAGTCTGATGTGTGCACCAGCTGTCGCTCTCTAGAACCACAGCCTTTTGCACTCTGCATGTCCACTGCATGACCCAGGACTGAACCCCGGCTCCCCGCCCATCCCTGAGAGTGCTCTGAGCGGGCGCTAGCTGGTGGGTGCTAGAACCCGCCAAGAATCTGAATACTCCCAGCCTGGGCATGAAAATCTCAGCATGCTATCTTTGGTCTACAGCAGTCCTGGCAAAGGCAGCCACTGGAAATGGGCTCCCTGGACCAATATCGCTTGTGGTTTTAGTAGCATGGGGGTGCAGAGACAAGCAAGGGCGCTTTGTGCAACCCCTGAGATGGTGGCTGGGGGCTCGCACAGCCTGTGGGAGGTTGCAGGGCTCAGTGGATTTTGCAGAGGGGGAGTCTGTGTGTTCTGAACCACCCAGAGGGGAGCAGTCTGAGGCTTCTCTCTGAGATGGAGATCTGGACTAAGTTTCCTTTCTCCTAAACCTCTGAAAAGCCACAAAAATCCTCCAAAGAACAAAAACCTCCAGAGAACAAAAGCTTGAAAAACCAGTTTCCACAGAGCCCAGCCCCTTGATAGGTAGCAGGAGGACTCAACCCAAGCAAGACTGACTGAAAAACAACATGGCAGGACCCTCCCCTAGAAAGTCAGCTGAAAAAACAAGAGGACAACCACCAGAGGGTCCCCATAAAACTGTAAAACCCCAGTATCAGGGGAAAAGAAGATATTAAGCTCCTGGTATTGGCCTAAAACCTATATATTTTATATACAACTTTTATTTTTAATTCGTTCTCACTATTCTTGTTCTTTTTAATTTTTTTAACCTATTTACCATTACAACAAGAGGTTCAGTAAAGCAAATTCCATAATAACCTTTTAACTTGAACTTTTTTCATACCTATACCTGTGTTTTTCTTTTTCTTTTCTATTTTTTTAATATACATATAGATATAAGCTTCAAGGTAATCCTTTATCCCTAATCAATACTACCCCTATATATAAACCAGTTTTAATCTCCCATTATCTCTGGAATGTTGAGTCCTTTAACAAAGATATCAAGATACACCCAGGAAGAATTAAAATAACCTTCCTTGACCACATCGAGGATTTATAACCACCCTCCCATCTTTTTCTTCTATTAGTGTTTCTGTGTATTTGTTTTTGTTCTGGTATTATATAAATCTTATCCTTGGGCTTTAGTTTGGCTGGGTTCTTTCTTTCTTTCTTTCTTTCTTTTTTTTTTCCCGTGTCATTTACTTTTGTCAGTCTTCTTGTTTGTCTGTTTTTGTTTGTATACCTTATAAATCTTACCTTTGGGGCCCATTCTGGCTGGGCCTGGGTGGTCATCGTCCTCATCATTGTCTTCTTCTTCTTCTTCTTCTTCTTCTTCTTCTTCTTCTTCTTCTTCTTTCCTGTCTCTTTCTCTCCCTCTCTCTCTCTTTTTTCTTTTTTCTTTCTTTTCGGTGGTAACTTCCAGTTGCTCAGAATGTTCCAGGGTGCACCTTGCCTGGATCACAGTTGATATATTCAGCTACACATCCCCTCAAACACCTCTCAGCAAAATGACTAGAAGGAGAAATGCCCAACAGAGGAAAAATTCAGAGACTGTGCCCTTTCCATCAGAGCTATTGGACATGGACATAAACAGTACATTGGGAAGGGAATTCCAGGTAACAATTATCCAGACAATGATGAGGTTGGAGAAAACCATTAATGACATCATGGAATCTAATAGGGCAGAAGTGAAAGCTGCCAAGGAAGAAGTTAAAAATGCTATCAATGAGATCCAATCTAATCTAAATTCTCTAACACCTAGGGTAACTGAGGCAGATAGGATTACTGATCTAGAGGACAAATTGATAGGGAAAAAGGAGCAGGAGGAGGCCTGGAGCAAACAGCTTAGAAGCCATGAAAACAGCATTAGGGAAATAAATGACACCATGAAATGTTCCAACATCAGAATTATTGGGATACTTAAGGGAGAGGAGAAAGAAAGGAGATTAGAAGATACAGTTGAACAAATTCTCCAAAAATATTTCCAATCTGGGGAAAGGAACCAGTGTTCATGTTCTAGAGGCAGAAAGATTTCCCCCCAAGATCATAGCATTTAGAAAGACCTCGACACCTGATTACTAAACTGATGAATCATAATCTTAGACAGAAGCTCTTGAGAGTAGCTAGTGGGAAGAGATTCCTTCTGTACAGAGGAAGGTCCATCAGAATAATGTCAGACCTGTCCACAGAAACCTGGCAAGCCAGAAGGGTCTGGCAAGACTTATTCAAGGCACTAACTGAGAAGAACAGGCAGCCAAGAATACTTTATCCAGGTAGGTTGACATTCAAAATGGATGGAGAAATAAAGAGCTTCGAAGACTGGCAAGGTTTAAAAGAGTATGTGACCACCAAGCTGGCACTACAAGAAAAATTAAGGGGGCAGGGCGCTATAAAAGAAAAACCTAAGAGTGTCCTAGAACAGAAATTTACAGAGACAATATTTAGAAACAAGGACTTCACAGGCAACAGGATGTCAATAAAAATGTATATTTTGATAATCACTCTCAATGTGAGTGGCCTAAACGCTCAATGAATGGCCTAAACACCCCATAAAAGAGCACAGGGTTGCAGATTGGATTAAACGACAGGACCCGTCCATATGTTGTCTACAAGACACACATTTTGAACTTAAGGATATATCCAGACTGAAAGTGAAGGGATGGAGAAGCATCTTTCATGCCAGTGGACCTCAAAAGAAAGCTGGAGTAGTGATTCTCATATCAGATAAATTAGATTTTAAACTAAAGACTATAGTCAGAGATACAGGACACTACATCATTCTTAAAGGGTCTATCCACCAAGAAGATCTAACAATTTAAAATTTTTATGCCCCCAATGTGGGAGCAATCAACTGCATAAGACAACTGTTAATCAAGATAAAGAATCATATTTACATGAATGCATTAATAGCAGGGGATCTTAACACACCTCTCTCAGTAATAGATCATCCAAACAAAAAAATCAATAAAGAAACAAGAACATTGAATGACACATTGGACAAGATGGACCTCATAGATATATACAGAACACTCTACAAGGAATACTGATTCTTCTTAAGCTCACATGGAACTTTCTCCAGATAGACCACATACTGGGTCACAAATCAGGGTTCAACTGATACCAAAAGATTGAGATTATTCCCTGCAAATTCTCAGATCACAATGTTTTGAAACTGGAACTCAACCACAAGATAAAGTTTGGAAAGAATACAAACATTTGGAAGCTAAAGATCACCTTGCTTAAGAATGTTTGGATCAACCAGGAAATCTAAGAAAAACTTAAACAATTCATGGAAACCAGTGAGAATGAAGACACCTTGATCCGAAACCTATGGGATATAGTAAGGCGGTCCTAAGAGGGAAATACATAGCCATCCAAGCCTCCCTCAAAAATTAAAAAAATCCCAAATACACCAGCTCTTTTTATACCTTAAACAACTGGAGAATCAACAAAAAATTAAGCCAACTCCACACACAAAAAGGGAAATTATCAAGATTACAGCAGAGATCAATGAGATAGAAAGTAGGGTATAGCAGAACACATCAATGAAACTAGAAGCTGGTTTTTTAAAAGAATCAATAAGATCAATAAACTAATCAAAAGAAAAGAGAGTGGCCCAAATTAATAAAATTATGAATGAAAAGGGAGAGATCATGACTAACACTAAGGAAATAGAGACATCAGAAATCATTATCCACAGTTGTATGTCAATAAGTTAAGCAACCTAGACAAAATGGATGCATTCCTTGAAACCTATAAACTTCCAAAACTGAATCAGGAAGAAATTGACAATCTGAGTAAACCAATATCTACTAACAAGATTGAAGCAGTGATCAAAAAACTCCCAAGGTTTTTGGAGCCCAGGACCTTATAGATTCCCTGGAGAATTCTACCTAACTTTCAAAGAAGAAATAAAACCTGTTCTCCTGAAACTGTTTCAAGGAATAGAAACAGAAGGAACATTTACAGACTCTTCATATGAAGCCAATATTATCCCGATCCCCAAACCAGGCAAAGACCCCACCAAAAAGAATTTCAGACCAATATCCCTAATGGATATGGATGCTAAGATTCTCAACAAGATCCTAGCTAACAGGATCCAACAGTACATTGAAAAGATTAGCCACCATGACCAGGTAGAATTTATTCCAGGGATGCAAGTGTGGTTCAACATTCGCAACTCAATCAATGTGATAGAGCAAATCAATAAGGGGAGAGAAACCACATGGTCCTCTCCATTGATACAGAAAAAGCATTTGACAAGATACAGCATCCATTCCTGATTAAAACAATTCAAAGTATAGGGATAGAGGGAACATTCCTCAACTTCATAAAATCTATGAAAAACCCATAGTGAATATCATCCTCAGTGGGGAAGAGGTACAGACTTCCTTTTGAGATCAGGAACATGACAAGGATGCCCACTCTCCCCACTATTGTTCAACATATTAATAGAAGTCCTAGCAACAGCAATGAGACAACAAAAAGAAATAAAATGTATTCAAATTGGCAGCAAAGAAGTCAAACTCTCTCTCTTTGCAGATGACATGATACTTGATATGGAAAACCTAAAACACTCCACCCCAAACTACTAGAACTCATAACAGCACTTTAGTAATGTGGCAGGATACAAAATCAATGTACAGAAATCAGTTCCTTTCTTATACACTAACAATGAATATATAGAAAGGGAAATTAGAGAATTGATTCCATTTTCTATAGCACCAAGAACCATAAGATACCTGGGAATAAACCTAACCAAAGAGGTAAAGGATCTGTACCCAAGGAACTATAGAACACTCATGATAGAAATTGAAGAAGACACAAAAAGATGGAAGAGCATTCCATGCTCATAGATTGGAAGAATAAACATTGTTAAAATGTGTATACTGCATCGAGCAATCTATGCTTTCAGTGCCGTCCTGATCAAAATTCCACTGGCATTTTTCAAAGAGCCTGAACAAACAATCTTAAAATTTGTATGGAACAAGAAAAGACCCCAAATTGCTAAGAAAATGTTGAAAAAGAAAAACAAAACTGGGGGCATCACATTGCTTGATTTCAAGCTTTACTACAAAGCTGTGATCACCAAAACAGAATGATACTGGCATAAATACAGACACATAGATAGTGGACTAAGTAGAGAGCCCAGATATGGAGCCTCAACTCTGTGGTCAAATAATCTTCGACAAAGCAGGAAAAAATATACAGTGGAAAAAAGACAGTTTCTTCAATAAATCGTGCTGGGAAAATTGGACAGCTACGTGTAGAAGAATGAAACTTGACCATTCTCTTACACCATATACAAAGATAAAATTGAAATGGATAAAAGGCTTCAACATGAGACAGGAATCTGTCAAAATCTTAGAGGAGAACACAGGCAGTAATCTCTTTGACATCAGCCATAGCAGCTTCTTTCACGATACATCTCCAAAGGCAAAGGAACAAAAGCGAAAATGAACTTTTGGGACTTCATCAAGATCAAAAGCTTCCGCACAGCAAAGGAAACAGTCAACAAAACAAAGAGGCAACCCATGGAATGGGAGAAGATATTCACAAATGACACTACAGACAAAAAGCTGATATCCAAGATCTATAAAGAACTCCTCAAACTCAACACACACAGAACAGATAATCATGTCAAAAAAATGGGCAGAGGACATGAACATACACTTCTCCAAAGAAGACATACAAATGGTTAACAGACAGATGAAAAAACGTTCATCATCATGAGCCATCAGGGAGATTCAAATCAAAACCACATTAAGATACCACCTTACACCGGTGACAATGGCCAAAATTAGCAAGAGAGTAAACAACAAGTGTTGGAGAGGTTGTGGAGAAAGAGGAACTCTCTTACACTGTTGATGGGGATGCAAGTTGGTGCAGCCACTTTGGAAAGCAATGTGGAGATTGCTTAAGAAATTAAAATAGAGCTACCCTATGACCCTGCAATTGCACTAGTGGGTATTTACCTAAAAGATACTGATGCAGTGAAAAGAAGGGCCATTGTATCCCAATGCTTATAGCAGCAATGGTCACAGTCGCCAAACTTTGGAAAGAACCAAGGTGCCTTTTAATGGATGAATGGATAAAGAAGATGTGGTCCATATACACAATGGAGTATTATGCCTCCATCAGAAAGGATGAATACCCAATTTTTGTATCAACATGGATGGGATTGGAAGAGATTATGCTGAGTGAAATAAGTCAAACAGAGAGAGTCAAGTATATGGTTTCACCTACTTGTGGAGCAAAAGAAATAACTGAGAGGACATTGGGAGATGGAGAGGAGAAATGAGTGGGGGAAATCAGAGGGGGAGACAAACCATGAAAGACTGTGGACTCTGAGAAACAAACTGAGGGTTTTGGAGGGGAGGGTGTTGGAGGTTTGGGTGACCCTGGTGGTGGGTATTATGGAGGGCACATATGCATGAAGCACTGGGTGTGGTGCAAAAACAATGAATGCTGAAAAGAAATAAAATAAAATGAAAACAAACAAAAAAATAAAACAAAACAAACAAACAAAAACCCTCCTCTGTCACCTTTACTGAGTACATTGGCTGTATTGATTAACATAGGGAGAACAGACATTTTGTTCTTTTGAATCTTCCTGTTTATAAACCTGAGATATTTTTAAACATTATTTTGGAGTCTTTCTCTTTATCTATGTATTTATTTATTTTTGTATTGTTTGGATTATCTTGGATTTTCTAATTATCAAAAAAATTGTTGGCAAGTAATAATCATTAAAACTCTTCCTTTTCTATTTTTATATCTATTAGTGTATCTTCTTGCCAGATGATATTGACTGGGACTTCCAAGGGCCGAATAATAATAATGATGGCTGAAAACCATCTAGATTCTGAATTCAATGGCATTGCTTCTACTTTTTCTCATTTAGCATGTGCTAGCTTTTTGTTTGTCACTTTATATATGCTTTCCATTAAAAAATATATCTTCATGTTATTATTTTGTTTAAATTTTTCTTTTGTACCCATTACCTAATGATCATTATTACAAAATGTATTTTTAGAATGATTAGAAATAGAATAGCACATGTTTCTTTTCTTCTTCTTAGAATGTTTGCCTTGCCCCATTTTCTGACTGCTCATTATCTCTTAATGTCCTTTTTTGGTGGAATTCCCAGCCTTATGATAGTCATCCCACCATATTTGTATCTAGAAGAGTTAATTATTGGGTGAGGACCAATTAAAGGCTAAGGTTTAGGTCTAGGACCAATACTCCCATCAATACACCTACCCCCAGAAACTTTTCAGAAGTCAGCGACTTGAGTATTCAGAATCTTTGTAGAGTTCATTTTGCCATCAAAAGTATCTAGGATGTTTTGGCTATCACACCTGGTAGCTTAACTTCAAGACTTCTTCAACTTTCCAGTGATTTAACAAGCAACTCAGTGGACTTTCTGTTAACTGACCACAAACAATATATGTCTGTTAAATTAATTATCCTGAATCTACATAATTTGGTGGCAGATATGAATAGAAGCAATTCACTTTCAAAGTACATTTGGGAGTCTGAAGTTGGTCATTTGGCCTTACTTGGAATTCTGTCACTTAAAAGCTACATTAACCTATGTGATTCGTGGCAGTCTATGGCATGCATTGACAAAGTAGCTAGATTATTACCTATCTCTAGAATAAAGTCTAAAGGAAACCATTTCCATAAAAAAAATATAAAAGACATGAGGAATCCAAGGAGTATATGTGATGAGCTGGTTTCTTCCATCTATACTGGACATCTGTTTTTATTTTTCATCTTCTATTTTATTTTAATTCCAGTGTAGTTAACATAAAGTGTTATTATTTTCAGTTATACAATATAGTGATTCAGCAATGCCATGTATATTACTCAGTGTTCATCAAGATAAGTGTACTCTTATTCCCTTTCACTATTTCACCCATCTTTCCACCTACCTCCCCTCTGGTAACCATCTGTTTGTTCTCTATAGTTAGGAGTCTGTTTTTTGGGGTGTGTGTGTGTGTGTGTGTGTGTGTGTCTTTTTTACTTTCTTTCTTTCTTTTTCTTTTTCTTTTTTTTTGTTGTCATTTGTTTTGTTTCTTAAATTCCACACTGAACATCTTGAAGAAAGAGAATGGAAAGCACAAACTCCCAGTTTCTCTGATCATAGCATTTCTGTGACTACATTTAAAGAATTTCTTATCAATTACATCTTCTTGGGTGATGCACCTGAAAGTTTAAATTAAAATTTGATCCTGTGAGTTTATGAATTACAGTGCCTGCTGAACTCTGAGCCTATCTATGGTAGTTAAATATAAGGCTATACTACTTTGATGTAAGCTCTAGTTCTGCTATTTTCTAACTTTGTAATTTTAGGTAACTTAACACCTCTGTGCTTCAGCTTTCTTCTTTGAATAATAATGCTTCTTTATAAAATGTTATGAAGGGTAAGTGAACTAATACATGTGACATGCTCAAAATAGCATCTGAAATAGGACTTACTCTATGAGGTTTAGCCATTATTAATTATAGAACTTATTATATCATGTTAATTTTAGATAATTAATGAAGTGTATAAAAGAGTATTAACATAAAAACGGAGATGTCTGCATGGGGGTAGGTAATTACATTGTTGGTATACTCCAAAACCCCACTAACCACACCTCTCTTGTCAATTGAAACAACCTTTTTTCCCCAGGATCTCATGAAGCTGTTTTTGCTTTACTTGAAGACTTTATAAGAACCCCTGGAGCAGTCAAATCTTCTCATGCACACCTCCACTAACTCTAATTTTATCATTTTACACAGATATATAATGAGTCTGAGAATCTAGCATTCCCCAGGGGGCCAATTATAAAGTTAACCTTGGGGGAAAAAAGTAAAAGCATTGCAAAGCTTTTTAATTTATATTGGGAAAAATAATCTATGAATACTGTTTTTAAGTATGGATTCTGAAAGCATTTGACCAAAGAAAAAAAGAGTTTTAGTCTAGTAAAGCTGTTTTTTTAAAGAGTACATTGAAGATTTCATATTCCAACTAGTAATAAATAAATAAATAAATAAATAAATAGTTCTAGTTGTTTGTTGACAAGCTCTGTGTTCAAAGTTATCTCTTACTAAGTAAGGATGAGATGCCAGAAATTCCTTGGCCTAAGGTAGTGGAAGAAATAGGAAAATGTCTATTTATGACTGTCAAAATAGTTTTAAGACATGCAATCTACTCCTACCTGGTTCCTATCTAATGTACCCAGAGATGGTTTACAAGGTACTGATTTCATCAAAGCATTAAGAATTGCATTTTTATTACATTGATTATATTATCGAGATGTATTACGGTGGCATTTATTTTTTAATAAGAGGTATTGCTAGTGGATTCTACTTTTTAAGTGGCTTCCCTGAGCTTATTTGGGATGATATAACCATAGGGTAGTAGAGGCCAAAGAATTTAATTTAAATGAAAAACTATTAGCATGTTATGGAGTTCTTGGGACTAAGAAAGAGATAGGTAAATCATTAAAGTCCAAATGGATTATAAAAAAGTAAAGAGTTACAGAAAACTAACAAAACAAAACAAAAAATCTAGATAAGGGAAGTAGAAGTCTATCTTGAATCCTTATAAAAGGAATTTAAAGGGGCATCTGGGTGGTTTAGTTGGTTAAGCATCTGTCTTTGGCTCTGATCATAATATCAGGATCCTAGGACCAAGCCCTGCCTGGGCTCCCTGCTCAGCAGGGAGTCTGGTTCTCCCTCTCCCTCTCTCTCTGTCTACCCCCATTCTATCTTATTCCCTCTCTCTTTCAAATGAATAAATAAAATCTTCCAAGGGAAACAAAGCAAAAATGAACTATTGGGACTTCATCAAGATAAAAATCTAGGGGTGTTTGTGTGGCTTAGCCAGTTAAACATCTGCCTCTGGCTCAGGTCAGGATCCCATGGTCCTGGGATCTAGCCCCGCATCAGGCTCTCTGCTCAGCGGGAAGGCTTCTTCTCTCCCTCCCTCTGCCTGCCACTCTGCCTACTTGTGATCTCTCTCTCTCTGTCAAATAAATAAATATTTTTTAAAAAGATAAAAATCTTTTGTGCAGCAAAGGAAACACTCAACAAAACCAGAAGACAACCTACAGAATGGGAGAAGAGATTTGCAAATGTCTTACCAGATAAAGGGCTAGTATCCAAACTCTATGAAGAACTTATCAAACTCAACACTCCCCCACCCCCCTAATACGGTCAGGAAATGGGCAGAAGACACGAACAGACATTTCTCCAAAGAAGACATAGTAATGACCTACAGGCATGTGAAAAAAAAAAAAATGCTCAACATCACTCAGCATCAGGGAAATAACAAATCAAAATTGCAATGAGATACCACCCCATGCCAGTCAGAATGGCTAAAATTAACAAGTCAGGAAACAACAGATGTTGGCAAGGATGTGGAGAAAGGGGAACCCTCCTACACTGTTGGTGGGAATGCAAGCTGGTGCAGCCACTCTGGAAAACAGTATGGAGGTTGGTCAAAAAGTTGAAAATAAAGCTACCCTACAACCTAGCCATTGCCCCACTAGGTATTTACCCAAAGGATGCAAACGTTGTAATCTGAAGGGGCACCTCCATCCAGTGTTTATTGCAACAATGTCCACAGTTGCTGAACTATGGAAAACGCCCAGCTGTCCCATAGACAGATGAATGTATAAAGCTGTGGTACACACACACAGATACACACACACACGAAACACACACACACACAATGGAATATTCCTCAGCCATCAAAAAGAATGAAATCTTACCATTTACAATTATGTGAATGGAACTAGAGGGTATTATGCTAAGTGAAATAAGTTAATCAGAGAAAGACAACTATCATAAGGTTTCACTCGTGGAATTTAAAAAACAAAATAGAAGATCATAGAGGAAGGGTGGGAAAAAATGAAATAAGACAAAATCAGAGAGGGAGAAAAACCATAAGAAATTCTTAACTAGAGGAAACAAAATGAGGGTTGCTGTAGGGGAGGTGGGTAGGGGGGTGGGGTAACTGGATGATGGTCATTAAGAAGGTCACGTGATGTAAGGAGCACTAGGTGTTATATGCAACTGATGAATAACTACGTCTGAAACTAATGATACACTATATGTTAACTAATTAAATTTAAATAAAATGAAATATGAAATAGTAGAAACTTAGAGTAGCTTACAAAATTCTCAGAAATGGGTCTGTTCACAATCCTAGAACCGCTTTAATGAGTTTTAATCCAGGTAACAAAGTGAAATCCTATGATAACTAAGTATATAATATATAAATATCCATTTTTACTTTTCCCAAAGAGACCTGTCAAGTGTGCACTATGGTAATTGTTAGGGATTTCAGGGATTATTCGCTTTAAGTGAATACAGATTTTTTGGGACCCAGGACAACTTGTATTCCATGTAGAGGGCTAGCATGGCCTAGTGATAGAGTTTTCACTCATGATTTCTGCACAGCTTGTCTGTCAGGCTTCAAACCGATTCTTTGATTACTTTTCCGGTGGCTGAATATAGAATTTTACTAGATTCACTTGGCAATTGGTATATTGTCCAAATTAGCTTACTGTTTATGGAGTAAGGTCTATTATGCTAGAAAGGAGTATACGCCATATAGGTCAATTGGGCCCTAGACATCCCCCTTTGGTTCACATTTTTTTTTTTTTTAAGAGAGCAAGAGAGGACACGTGCATGCATGTGCTAAATGGGGTGGAGGGCAGAGGGAGCAAGATAATCTTAAGCAAGCTCCACACTTAAGGCAGAGCCTGACAAGGGCTCACAACCCTGAGATAACTACCTGAACTAAAATCAAGAGTCAGACAGGTAACTGACTGACTGAGCCACTCAGGCACCCCTAGAAGATCCCCATTTAGTTTTCTTTTGTACTGTACAGTATATGGGTAGGGCTTGGGAAATTACTGTGGATTATAAAACATTTAGTCAAGTGGTGACGCAAGTTGAAGCTCCTTTTCTAGATGTGTCTCTATTGTAGTAAATTAATATAGCCAATGCTATTTTATTTATTGCTCTGGAAGTTGCCTTGTTTTTTTCTTCTAAAATAAATTAAAATACCATTGATGGACTTATATTTTAGGACCTAAGGCTTCTCTAAATAAGGTACCATTTTTCTTAGAAAAAATTTCAAATATTAATATAAAGTTGATAAAATATTTCTGAGGGCTACATAAGGAGATGTACAAATTTGGGGTTCTGAAATTTAAACTTTGTTAACTTCATTAGAAATCTGCCTCTGATTACATCTTCACTCATTTGCTTTAGGATTCAATGAACTCTTTGCTCTTACACAGTTTAGTCTAGAGGGGGTGGTCCAGTAAATGATGATCTGAAGACGTTGTGGTAATAGATACTAGGGGAAATTGAGTTGATGTTTTGTTGAGGGACATGTGTGCTACAGGGCGGAAGGTAATTCCCAAGAAAATAACTGTTTAAGCTTATCATCTCAATCAAATTAGGGAGTTCTGTGGCCTAAAAGATATTAGATAACTCCACTAAATGATATTTTCAAGATAGTTACAGAATCATTTCTGCATGGTCTGCATGGGTGAAGATAATAATAAACCTTTCTCCTATTTTCTCCCAATGCAAATGTGCCTTAAATTTGCCTTCTTCTAGTTACTAGAAACCTTATTGATAAAGGTGGAATTTCAGCTGTGTTACCAGGCAGCATTGTTTATGGGGAAAGAAAAGAAAAGAAAGGAAGGGAGGAAGGAGGAAAGGAAAAAGAAAGGAAAGGAAAAAAGAGAGAAAGAGAGAGACGGACACACAGAGGTAGGGAGGGAGGGAGAGAGGTATGAGGGGAAAGAAGGAAAGAGGAAAAACTGATTACTAACTTGAATCTGGGGGCTCCTGGGTGGCTCAGTCAGTTAAGCGGCTGCCTTCAGCTCAGGTCATGATCCCAGAGTCCTGGAATGAACCCCAGGTCTGGCTCTCTGCTCAGCAGGAAGCCTCCTTCTTCCTCTCCCTCTGCCTGCCACTGCCCCTGCTCATGCTCTCTCTCTGTCAAATGAATAAATAAAAATCTTTAAAGCAAACAAACAAATAAAAAGAGTGAATCTGGACTAGGGGACTACTATAACAACATTAAAAACCTGGATAAAGACATAGCTTTGGGTTTTCCTGAGCTTGGTGATTTTTCTAAATGCATATGTTCCTTTTTTGGTAAATTGGAAACGAAGCCCTTGAAACTATGAGAAGAGATATTAATTCCTCTATGAAGCTTGGGATTCCTTAGTCAATGTGACTCCCCTCACTGCTCCAAGGTCTCATTTCCTAATGTTCAGTTAATGCTGTTGGGGCTAATAACTAGCCCCTGGGCATCTGCAAGGATTCCCATAGAAGTGTTCTTGATACTGGCACACTGGGTTTCCTGTTTTGTATCATTCCATAAATCTGAGAAAACTAGTGCTAGATTTGGCCTATTTCAATTTTTGAGTTCGAAATATTCAGTTGAACCTAAAATTGTCAAGACTGGTTGTTGCAGTTGACATTTCAGGAATTAGAGGGCAACATATATCACCTCTGGGCATATAATTCAGAAAAATTTATTAAACAACCTGGAAGTCTGCCAGGTTTGAATATAACCCAGAGGACAGAAGGCTCTTCACTGGGTAGAAACTGCAGTGTGTCTATAACCTGCCACTTGGTCCTTTTGTATCAGCTGATCAAATGTTGGTAAGCACATAGAAGACCTGAGATGCCTAATGAGAATGTGCCACATTCTAATCAGAGAATTAGAGAGGAGACTTATAGAGTATTGGAGCAACACCTTCTTTCATAAGTATTTTTCCTTATTTTGAAAAATATCAGTGTTTGCTCTTGGATTAGATGTCATGGGTCACAAGGTGATGATGTTACTTAAGCTACCAATTATAAACTTTGTATTATATAACCCACTAAGATAACTATTATTATTTTAATAAATCTTTTTCTTTTATTGCCCTTGTACATATTCTGTTGTGCTTTTCTAATATATTTAATATAGAATATAATTTCGTTGTAGGCATACCTTGCTTTAATGCCCTTCATTTTATGTACTTCACAGATACTGTGTTTTTTACAAACTGATGTTTTATGGCAACCCTGTGTGAGGAAGTCTGTTGCCTTGTAGGACTTTTATAATTAGAGAGAAGCTAATGCCTCATTTCAAAGCTTCAAAAGATAGGATGACATCCTTGTTAGGGGCTGGTGACTTTAAGCTGAAGCCAATGCTTATTTACTATTCTGAACATTCTAGGGCCCTTTAAAATTATGCCAAATATATTCCATTTGTATTCCATAAATGGAACAACAAAGCCTAGATGACAGAACATCTGTTTACAACATTAGTCAGTAAAACATAGTTTACTGACTATTTTAAGCCAACTGTTGAGACTTGCTACTCAGAAAAAAGGAATCTTTTTCAAATATTACTGCTCACTGACAATGCACCTGACCACCCGAGAGCTGTGATGAAGATACACAAGGAGATGAATGTTGTTTTCATGACTGCTAACACAACATCCATTCTGTAGTCCGTGGATCAAGGAATCATTTAGACTTTCAAACCTTACTATTTCAGAAATCCATTTTGTAAGGCTGTAGCTGCTATGGATAATGATTCCTCTGATGTTTTGGACAAGTAAATTGAAAACCTTCTGGGAAGGATTACCATTTTGGATGCCATTAATAACATTTGAAATTTATGGGAAGAGGTTGAAATTCTAACCCTAGTGGATGAATTGGAGGGGTTCAATACTTCAGTGTGGAAGTGACTATAGGTGTGGTAGAAATAGAAAGAGAACTAGATTTAGAAGTGGTACCTGAAGAGGTTATTTAATTGATCAATCTCTTGAAGAAACCTTAATGGATGAGGAGTTGCTTCTTATAGATGAGCAACAAAAGTGGTTTCTTGAGATGGAATCTACTTCTGGTAAAGACCCTGTAAAAATTGCTGAAATGACAACAAAGGATTTAGATTATGGCATAAACTTAGTTGATAAAGCAACAGCAAGGTTTGAGAGGCTTGACTACAATTTTGAAAGAAGTTCTGATGAGACTAAAATGCTATCAGACATCATCACATGCTCAGAGAAATGTCTGAAATGTCCATGTCACATGGACAGAGAAATTGTCCATGAAAAGGAGAGTCAGTCCATGTGCAAACTTTATTGTTGTATTATTTTAATAAATTTCCACGGCCACCCTAAACTTCAGCAACCACCACCCTGATTAGTCAGCCGCCATCAACACCGAGGCAAGACTCTCCACCCAGCAAAAAGACTATGATTCAGTGAAAGCTTAGATGATGGTTAACACTTTTTTAGCAATGAAGTTTTTGTTGTTGTTGTTGTGTTTTGAGTTTTGTTGGGTTGTTGTTGTTTGTTTTTTGTGTGTTTTGTTTTTGTGTTCGTTTTTGTTTTTTTAGTTTTTTTGAGAGAGAGGGAGAAAGTGCTCGTGAGTGAGGTGGGCCGGTTCAGTTGGAGAGATAGAGAGAATCTCTCAGAGGCTGTACTCGGGGCTTAGTCTCACAACCCTTGAGATCATGACCTGAGCCAAAATCAAGAGTCAGATGCTTAACCAACTGAGCCACTCAGGTGCCACAGCAATAAAGTATTTTTTAAATTAAGGTATGCACATTGTTTTTTCAGACATAATGCTATTGCACACGTAATAGACTGCAATATAGTGTAAACATAACTATTATATGCCCTGGGAAGCCAGAAAACTTATTTGACTTGCTTTATTGCAGTGGTCTGCAATGGAATCTGCAATATCTTGGTGATATGCCTATAGCAATAGACAAGGCTTTAAATTGTCCTCTGAACACTAATTTAACTATGTCAAGATCCTGATATTTAGGCTTTCATATTATTCTAGGGTTATTTTTTATTTAGCTGCTTGTTTATATTTTACATTTAAAAATATTTTGTTTGTTTGTTTATTTTAGAGAGAGAATGAGTGCAAGTGAGAGGAAGGAGCAGATGGGGAGAAGCACAGGGGGAGGGAAAAGGAGGGGGAAAGTAAGTGGACTCTGTGCTGAGCAAGGAGCCCCACTTGGGCATTGATCTCATGATCCTGAGATCATGACCTGAGCTGAAACAAAGAGTAGGATGCTCAACTGACTAAGCAACCCGTGTACCCCTATATTTTAACCCACTGAGCCACCCAGGTGCCCCCCGTGTACCCCCATATTTTAATTTGACCCAAAATATGTTTAGGAGGGAATCTGGTCTGTTTAGTGTAAATTCCATGAACGAGAGCCTTTTCTGATTTCTAGTTTTTATTACTTTCATTTTAAATTTTCTTAATTTTTTCTTACATTGTTTTAAGGTAGTACCATTGACACAACTTCCTATATTCATTTTAATTTACCTTGTAGCCTAATTATGATCAATTTTTATGAATGTTTCCTTACTTCTGAAAAGTTTTATCCTCCTTTTTGTATGTGTTCTTGATGTCTACATAATTATTTTGTGACTTAGTCTCTTTGTATTCTTACTTTATCTTTAATTTTTTACTTTATCATTGAGGAAATTGAAGTCTTACACTACTAAAGTGTTGCTATCTACTTCTCTATCTCCTGTATTTTTTGTTTTATAATATTTATATTGTTATTAAGCTGTAAAAATATTAAATCATATTTTTAAATAAATTATAGTCTTAAGCATCATAATTAGAGTTAGATAAGTTGTTAAGGATGAGGCCCTGATCCCATGGGATTAATGCTCTTATAAAAAGATACACCAGAGAGCTTGCTTGCTTTCTGCAAGCAACTCATGTGAGGAAATGGTGAGATTGTGACCATCTGTTAGCCAGGAAGAGTTCCCTCACCAGGAATTGAATCAGCCAGACCTTAATCTTGAACTTCCCAGCCTCTAGAGATATGAGGGAAAAAAAAAAAAAAAAGGTTTATTTAAGTCACCCTGTCTGTGGTCTTTTGTTATGACACCCTAAGGTAACTAACATACTTACAAGCTTAGAATCTAGTTAGGGAGACAGGTGCCTAGGCAGGGTCACTATGGCTTATATACCTTGGCCAAAATTTATGTACTCTACAGAGTGAATTCAACCCTATTAGAGTTATGTACCACAGCAGCCATGTTGTAGGAATAAGATAAGATGATTTAGGGAAACAACCAGCAGTCCATAACAATTAATTACTTCAGATTTTAGTGTCATTTTATTTTAAACATGCATATATGTTTATGTATACACAACCATATGTATAAACACAGGAAATATATTAAGCAAAAAAGAATGGAAATGGCCTACATGGCATTTACTACACACTGCTCCATAGCTTAGAAAGTTTGTCTGGGAGTCAAGAGCTTCTAGGACCTTATGACTATCCTTCATTCAACCGTGGAAGAGCCTACAGGCATTCTTCTATCAGTAGCAAGAATAGGAGGAGAAACCTGAATCAGCAACATTTCCTTCCTTAATTTGGTATAAATTCTCATTACTATAATTTACTAATATGCTAACTTCTAACCTCAGACATTTTCTGAATCAGGTTTGCTAAATACTGTGGAGAATAACTATCTTTCAAATAAAATAGTTTTGATTTTTTTTTTAATATGGCAACATGATGACAAGGTACCTGCACAGTCATTTCACCAACCTGTAAAGGCAATAATTAGCATAACACCCAACTTGGATCAGATCCAAATTTTACATAGAGATTCTCTGTATTGTTTTCAAATATGTTAACTTCTTGGAAAGCAGAAATGCCTAATAATTACTATGGATTTTAATGGAAAGATTTATAAAACTAATGCCACAATCTTTAAGTCAGTAGAACATCAAGAGTTCAATTAGGGATGTTGAAAGCAAAACTCCCATTTTCATTGTGCCTTCTGCCCTAATTAGGGGAGGAACTGATTATCCTGGAAGATACTGAATGGTGTGAATGCAGCCCCAATTTTTCTGAATATGACTGTTTAGCAAGTTTACTTTTAAATGAATTAATTAGGGGATGCCTGTGTGGCTCAGTCAGTTGAGTATGCCTTCAGCTCAGGTCGTGGTCCCAGGTCCTGGAATTGAGCCCAACATCGAGCTCCCCACTCAACCCTCTACCCCTCCCCACTCTTCATGCTCTTTCTCTCTCTCAAATAAAACAAGTCTTTAAAAAAAAAGAAAAGGGTATTATTTTAATTCTCCATTTCCTTTAGAGTGCAACAAAATCAAGTAATTACCTGCTGCCTTTTTTTTTTTGTCTTTTTTTGTAATATTTCAATGCTCATTGTTGAGGGAGGTTGAACATTTATTAGATAATGTATTTATAGGAGTTTCAAGTAGGAAAATGATTAGTACCATGTACCAGGTTACTTATAATTTTCCTTTCACCCCAGGATAAAGGTAAATTTGTTTAACCTTACTTTTCATCAGTCGAGGAGGATAACAACTCTTCTGTCTCTCTGACAGGAAGACAGGGTTTGTCCTGAATACATAGCCTTCCTGTGTGATTCCTTTGCCTCTTCTCTCTAGGAAGCAAACTAAGAAGTTCTATCATACAGTGATACGATAAATCTTTCTCTGATAAACGAAGGGGATTCACTGCTATCACCTTCAAAAAACTTATTTTTCCAGTGACTTCTGAGATTGATTGCCATAATGTTTTCTTTTTCCTAAAACAGTCAGTACTATTTGAGGTTCATTGTATTGGGCTGCAGTTCTACCCACTTTTTAACATGTTTTTCATGGATATTTACCTATGTCCTAGTTTTTCTGAAAAACGAAAGTTACATTTTTACTTCTCAACTTTTTTATAAGTAATAAAAGTAATACAGATATTACATATTTTCCTAGGAAAAGAGAAGGAAATGCTGCTGCCTTCAAATGATAGGCTGTCTAGCTTCTTGAATTCAAATATATACCTCACTTAATCTATACACTTCTTCTTTTTCCAATACCCATATCTAATTGTTTTTTATCTAAGTACTACTTTAGTAGAATGCTATATGATATTGATATATAGCAAGCTGATTTTAAATCAGTTCTAAATAACATACTAGTTTCTCTATTTTTAACCGCAATAAGTTATCACAAACTTGGTAGCTTACAACAACACATGTTTATTTTCCTGTAGTTCTGAATAACAGAAATCCCACATCTTCCTCACCAGGCTAAGGTCAAGGTGTCTGCAAAAGTATGGTAATTTTGCAAGGATAATTTGTTTTACTGCTTTTTCCAGCTTCTAGAAGCTACAAATATTGCTTAGTTTTGGCTTCTTTCTTCATTTCAGAGCCAGAAAAATAGTATATCTCTGATCTTGTTTTCATTGATATATCTCTTTCACTGACTCTGACCTCTTTTCTGCCACCCTCTTCCATTTTTAAGGATGCTTTGATTACATTGGGATCACCTCAGTAATCCAGGATAATCTTTGTATTTTAAGGTCAACTGCTTAGGAAAATTAATTCCACCGGCAACCTTAATTTCCCTTGGTGGTGTAACCTATAGTGGTCAGAAGTTCTGAGTTTTAGGACTTAGGTGGGGGGGGGGGAGGAGAGGTACTGTTGTTATTCTTCCTACATGTTTCTGTTTTAATTTGAATTTACCTATCATGCATGTCTTAAGACATGTACTTTCCGGTCTATAAGCATATAGTGCTTACTTTTAATTATTTCTATTTTTAGTTAAATATTCAACTAAAAATTGTTAATATTTCCATTTTAAATTAGAAAATGGTTAACATTTGTGGTAATTCCTTGATAACTTGAAACTAATATATATTATCTCTATATAAAGAGTAAATATTTTTCCATAAATACTTAAAATCAAGCTATTCATTTTGTTGCTTTAAATTCTCTATTTTGTATTAAATATTTAGCTTATTTATCTCATTATTACTTTAAATAGCATTGATCATTTTCTCTTCCATCCTCTTAATTTCATGTAGTTTTAATATCCCTTAAAAATATTTTACACTTAATATTAAATTCAATGCATTCTTAACTATATGTGCATTTATCATTCAAAATTTGTGGCAGAGATTGCTTGTCATCCCAGAGATCCAGTTTCTTTTAACTACAGTAATAGCACACCTAAATTGTCAGGTGGGGATTAAATGGGAAGCAGCTAGTAATCCACCAGTAGCAGTAGCTAGCATTCCCACCATCTCAGGCTAGTACACACTCCTTCTCTTTGGCTAGAGACTTGAAGAGGACACCCTTAAGAGGTTTGCTAAAACTTGACACCTAAACAAAACAAGACAAAACAAATTTAACTTTAAATTCTCTCCTCTCCCCTTCCCTTGTGGGAGACTGAGATCTCTCCCCTGTTTTTTTCACCTGTTTTAATGCTGCAGAGTATTGATTGGGGCTTTCCTCTGGCTGGTGACTTAACACAGCCTCAGGTGTTTTACAAATGGGTGGCATGCCTATTTTAAGGTAAAACAGCTGTCTTTGGGCTCAGAGATGGAGACCACCCTGGAACAAGCAGAGAAAGAAGAGTGGGGGCCTCATGTTCTTGGTTGAAGAGGGATAGCTTTCTGAAGTAGAAGAAGTATGCCTGTTGTTGAAGTGATTTGAAATTAGCATGGAGTGAAGGGGGAAAGAGCGTGGCCAGCTATGAGGATGGAGCACTGGGGTGGAGTGCTAAGGAGACGATAGTCTGGTCTGGTTACTGCCAGCTTCCTGGGGGAGGAGAGGTTGTTCTTAGTTGCAAGGGGCCAGCTGCTTGGCTGCTAGGGTTGGTAGCAGGGGGGAAATGGGTTATTTAGGCTTTGCCCACTGATCTTTGTTGCTCACCTTAGTGGGCATTTCACTAAACACCATTCCTTCCCAGGGAAGGTGGAAGGAAATTAAAAGTGCATATCCAGGCAGAGGAACTGATGGTAGAGTTCGGGTGTCCTTCTTCCCCAGTAAGTATACAGGCTCACGGGATTTGGCTGCTCAGGGTCTCAAGTCTCATGTGACTCCAGCACCTTATAAAACTAGCTCACGCGTTTTGAAGAGTGAACAAACTTGCTAAATAGATGTTTGAATGCTTCCCTGGGGAAAAGGAGCCATAGATCTTATCAGATTGTCAAAGAGTTCTGTGTTCTCAGGTTTCAGAGCTTTTAGGTGCCTTCGACCTGCCCTGTTTAGACAGTGTCCTGCACAGACCACAGTGCTGAATGGTGCGATTCTGGAACCAAGTTGATTGGTTTTTGAATCTTGACTCTTATCTCTTATTAGTGAGTTATACAAATCTCTTAACATCCCTGTGTCTCAGTTTCCTTATCTGTAAAAGAGGTTAACAGAAAACTTAGCTTCATAGGGTTGTTGTGAAGATCAAATGAGTTAATCCTTGTGAAATTTTCCATCTATGCAAAATTGTCACTTCTCCCCATTGCCCAATGAGGTGAGCAGGTCAGAAGTTACCTTCTCTCCATTTCTGCTGCAGAAGAATGGTGAAGAGCTTGGTACCAGAGCCTCTGGTTCTGAGTGTGGATGGGCTCTCTAACTATCCAGCGAAATCACTGCAAAGAGGAAGTTGCTTTCAGAGGTGGGAGTGCTCCATTTTAGAGAAGCCAGGAAATAAAGCAAATCTAATAGTAACAACAAAATTAAATAAATAGTCAACTGAAATATAGGCTGTTTATTGTATCTCCCTGGCATAAAGATAGTTGTGATCTTATGAGTATGTTCTAGCTAATGGAACAAGAAGCATGTGTCCTTAAAGCCAAGGGAAAGGGGAAATGGCCCTTCTTCCTTTTCTGAGTCCTACTTAGAAAATGATATGTTGTGTGGATAACTATTTTGATGAGAATGAAAACCATATACTAGTACAAGAGAATGAAAACACTAGTTCTCCAGCATTGAAAGTGTAGCTGAATTATTCCATAATATTGCTGCCTACATATTCATGTTGTGTGGCCAGTTGGCATGCAACAGCCTCAAACTGACAGCCCATCCTAGGAGCACATGCCCTAGACAATAGGCTACAGAGTCACAAGAAAATATGAGTTCCTAATATGACTTCCCCAAAGACCCTTGTGATTTAATTTAATTTAAGACCCTTTAATTTAATTTAAGTTTTAATCTCCCCTGCTTTCCAGGGCCTTAGATGAGCCTTCCGTTAGATAAGACCCTAATCAAGCTAACCAAAAATCACACTCACTCTTTTTGGTTTGAACTGGTCAACCTGGCCTTGGTCTGGTAACTTAAAGCACTCCACTCTCAGACTTGGATAAAGTCAAATGACTCAGATTCTGCCTTGCTTTCTCTGCCAGCAACTTGACTTAACCTCCCCTTGTGGACCCTTGATGTGTGTGTGTGTGTGTGTGTGTGTGTGTGTAAGACCTGTGAGTAGTAAACTTCTCTATTTCACTTTCCTTTGTACTCTTTTGTTGAACTGTGGCTTCTTAAATACTATGCACAACTGCTGTGCTAAATTTGTTCTGCCTGAGGTTACAGTATGGATATTTACAAGGTCATGTAAAGTCATTTTTTAGCTACCTAGTACTGGTAATAGAGAGAATACAGAGTCAAAAAGTGTTTAATGGTCATGGAATTATGTTTATATATCCTACTAGAGGGCCAGAATTAGAATTAGAAGTAGGAGAGGATACTGAGGTAGTCTCCTTGGATGCAAGATTTAAGGTGGCATCAAAAACTTCAATAGTCAAAATAAATAATGATATAAAATTTTAAAAATCAACATTAATATAAATAATTCATAATGAACAACTATAAAACAGAAACTATACAAATATTAAAGAAGGACAAAGTGTTTATTACCTTAAAATATTGTTTTGGGGAATAATTTTTTTTTAAATTTTAATTCCAGTATCATTAACACAAAGTGTTATAATAGTTTCATGTGCACAATATAGTGACTCAGCAGCTCTATACATTACTCAGTGCTCATTGTGATAAGTATACTCTTAATTAGTTTTGAGAAGTGGTAGTCCCATGCTTCTGGATTTATGAGGGTTGACAATGATTAGAGAAGAGGTTGGGCAACATGGGCTTTATAAATAACTATAAGGTTTTCTGATTCAGCATTAATTCACTTTTTTCTCTTGGTTCAAAATATAGGAGGACATTTGGCTAAGTGTATAAAAAGATGCACATTTTCTCCTTTTGCCTCAGACTCTAATATGGTTTGACATGGTCTTATCCTATCATTTCCTCTCACCCAACCCTCAACCTGGCATGAGGGGAGGCAGTTCTTTTCAATATCGGTTTGCTTTTAGCTTTCTTTCACAATGGGAAAAACTTCTCTTACCTCTTTTATCTCACCATCCACCCCTTGCTTTTAAGAAGTGAAACTAGATCTTATTTCTCACCCTCACAAAATTCCTACATACCTCTGCCTACTTCTGGAATGCAGAAGTGGTTTCAGCACTGATTACTGTGGTTATGTCGACGTCCATACATTGCCTGAAAGTGTTTGTCTTGTTTTGGAGCCTCTGTCATTTGATTTTCTATTTTTGTATAATTTATGAACCATTTATATGTGTTTGGAAGAGGGGAGTGGGTGAAAAGTGAGAATTTATTGAATTACCTAGACTACTAGTCCATATTTTCAACAAATGAGAAACTAAAGTCTAGAGACACGATGGCCTTTGTAATCAAGATACCAGTTGTGATAAATAAGGCATCTTGTCTTTCCAACATGTGCTTTTACTTCAGGCTTCCACTTAAGGGAATGAAAGAATTATTTAGGACTAATTAGAAATTACTAAGAAAAATACAAGAGTACATGTATCTAGGGCAATTGGCTACATCTCTGACTGTCCTTCTATTCTCAAGAATTGAGTACTTTTGCAATGTTGTTTTTCCCTTTATGGTAGTTGATCTAATTATACTAACTTATAAAGGAAAATGTTATTTATTAGGTGTACATTTCTTTCAACTTTCCTCCTGTAGTGTGATGCCTTCAGTGGAGCCACACTGGCATAAAATTTCTATTATAAGAAACTATTCATTTCTCTAGTTCTTTTCTCAATTTTTGATGAAAGACTAATATAGCTTCTTCCATTCAAGTATTTTCCTTAACTTGCAAAAGCTTAAAATGCCAGTGGTTATCTTAGATATGCCTTAAATTAATGAACATAGTTTGAAACATATACCATGCATATATTTGAAAACCTTTTAGTATAAACTCATGGAAAATTTATTTACTTTCATAATTTTTAAGTTTGGAAAAATGATACTCTAAAGAAACAAGACAACCTCTAACTAAAGCAGTATATTGTCTAGAAATATCATTTTGTCCATTTTGGTAAAAGTTCTTTGGTGTGTAATCTTTGTTTTTGAAGACAACAAGTTTGTCTAAGTTTATATAGAGTAAGAATGACAATTTCCTACTAAAACAAAAAACAAAAAACAAAAAACTGGCCCAAAGTTACTAAAACAAAAACAGGAAGACAACAAAATATGATTAACACTGTTAATACTCGTTTCTCCCCATCATAGTATGGCAGGTGTGATTCTTGAAAATACTTCACCATGGATTGTGGCATTTGTGTTTCTTTTTTATATATGTATTTAAGATTTTGTTTATTTAGCAGAGAGATTGAGAGCATAAGTAGGCAGAAAGGCCAGCTGAGGGAGAGGGGGAAGCTGGCTCCCTACTGAGCAGAGAGCGCAATGTGGGACTCAATCCCAGGACCCTGAGATCATGACCTGAGCCAGAAGGCAGGAGCTTAACCCACTGACCCACCCAGGCACCTGGGCATTTGTGTTTCTTATGTTAAGCTATATCCCAAGTGCAGTCAGCATTCCAAAAAATACACTTTTTCATCAGATACTCCATATTCTGCAAGGTGTGGTTAAAAGGTGATTTTATTTTTTCTATTGTGATTAGTGCTTTCTTAATTAGCATGGTAAATTTGAGAAATAGGCTTTAATGGTGTACATGGTGAACTGTTAATAAGCATGCTAAATATTAAAAATGAGCTCTCACTGAAAATGAAAAATACAGATTGGGTAAATTATTTTAGAGATATTCCCTCCCCTTAGCTGAACAGTCAGTATAACGGCAATACCTATCATTACCCTTATTGATGATGCTTTAGGCTAAAATGCTAAATAGCCCTGTGCTAGCCTTATACCTAGAAACTCCAAACGCCTGATTCTTGTTAGAAGAGTAGTGGATGAATGCCTTTGGAATCTTGTTTTGAGTGAACATTCATTTAAGTTGTTCTGTAAACACCTGAAAGGACAGGGAGCTGGGACTTGTTTGAGATTGGTGAGCAGGTTGAAGGAAATACCTTAGTGATCATCTGTTAGTACATGTTCAGCTAATGAAATGTATGATAATTGGCAGAATAATCTGAGACTTTGTCTATGAATAGTAAATTTTTGGAGGGAAATAGATAATTCTCTAAAGGTTCTCATAATTTTTCTGTGGTTACAATTATTAGCCAAATGAATGAAGGAATGAATGAGTGAATAAATAAATAAATAAAGATGTTCCAAACCAAATTGGCTAATTCAGTTCACTATATACCAAAGCTCATTTATTTTACAAATGTTTACTCATTATTTATCATATGTGTGAAAGATTGAGGTAGAAAAACCTGATCAAGGTTTATTAAAAGAAGTATAAACCTTATCAGATGTTTATCATGAAAGCATATGTACTCTATTTATCTTCAGGCATGTGTATAAAATGTGTATAATTTTAGTATTTATTTAATACAAAATAAAAACAAATTCTTAATGATAATACAAATACATAAATCTTTCATTTCTATATCACAAAAGCTATATTTATTAATATTGACATAATGATAATATTGATTTTTTTTCCTGGCCAAATATTCATGCTTCTGTTTATACTTTAAGCATGTGTTTATAAACAATTGATAACAAAAACTAGTCTTTCAGGAAAATTGAGAAAGTTTTTGATATGTTATAAATGAAATTCAGAAATTTGAAATCTTGATTTACTTATGATAGCTCCTGCTTGAATCTCATTTGAATGTATGTCATTCTGTTATTCTTAGAATTTGATTTGATCAAGTATCCTCTTCAGCCTCATTATTCAAGAGCTTATCAACTTGATATATAATTATTACCCTAATCTAACTGGTAAGTGCAAAATCTATGCATAGTGCTTTGCATTTGAACATTTAGAAGTTATTGAGTGATTCACATTAAAAAACAAACGTTGATCCCATTGTTAAAATTTTAGATTTTTTCTACAAAATTTAAGTGCTTCCTAAGTCCATGTTCTTATTTGTCCCCTCTATTGTTTCTCATATCATTAAGAAAATTTTTTTAAATTTATTTAAAAACTCATTTTAACAATTTCCTTTCTGAACATGACTTCAGTGGAATCTTCCTGAAGTAGAGGGTCATTTCATTCTCTTGTTTAGTTATTAACTAAGTGCAAGACATTTTCTGACCACGTAGCAAGTTAAAGAGACAAAACAAGAGTGGCATCAGTCTCTGCCTTCCCAAATTCTGTTTGTTGAATATGTGAATTTAACCTATTGAAGATGTTGTTCCTTATCTGGAAAATGACTACAGTTTTAAATTTTAAATGATATAATGCAAATAAAGCATTGAGGATGGTGTTGGGCATAGAGTAGAGGCCTCACTATCCATAATCTGTTTTCTATAGTTATTTTACTGTTAGAGCAAAATCTTTTACTCGTATGTATTTATCTATACTTATGTCTGAGTAAAAATCCCCAGGAGTCTACAATATGATTGATAATGGTCACACAAATTATTATTTTTATTGAGATATAGTCACATACTTCCGAATCATTTCCAGGAATCCCTTTGTTCCTTTGTAATCAATACCTCCCTATCCAATTGCAATTCCTTAAATGCCATCCCTATAGTTTTGGTATTTTAAAAAAATCTTTATTTAAATTCTAGTTAGTTAACATACAGTGTAATATTGGTTTCAGGTGTACAGTCTAGTGATTCAACACTTAGGTACAATATCCCGTGCTTTTCACAAGTGTGCTCCTTAATGACCATCACTTATTTAATCCATTCCCCCACTAACATCCCATCTGGTAACCATCAGTTTTTTCCTATGATTTTGATTTTGCCAGGAGGCTGCTTTAATATAAATGTATTATTATAGCCTTTTGAATATGCTTCTTTCCCTTAGCAAAATTAATTTGAGGTTAATCTGTGTTGTGTGTAGTGATAGTTTCTTCTTATTACTGTGTAACATTCCATTGTAGGAAAAACAATTTTCACCTGTTTACCAGTTTAAGAATTTAGATGTGTGTGTGTGTGTGTGTGTGTATGTGTGTGCATATATATATATGCACTTTGGTGAACATAAGTTTTAATAATAATGTTAGAAGTTTGGGGAAAACAGAACACATTTTTCATTCTGCCTTTTTATTGTCTTTGGTATATGAAAATTCTGAGAATTTTTCAATAGGTTACTCACATAAGGATGATAATAGGCTCAAAATTGAGATGTCACAACAAATGCATCCGTTTCTTTTGATTCAAATATTTTTTAAAAAGAAGTTAGAAAGTTGAATATTTGTCAAATTGTGGACCAAATGGAATAAAAAGAATTGAATTATCTTTCTGTACTTTTTAAAAAGATTTTATTTATTTATTTATTTTAGGGGCACCTGGGGGCTCATTTGGTTCAACATCTGTCTTTGGCTCAGGTCACAATCTCTGGGTCCTGGGATTGAGCCCTATGAGCCCCTGGCATTGTGCCTGCTTCTCCCTCCCCCTCTGCCTACTGCTCCCCCAGCTTTGCTCTTTCTCCTTCAAATAAATAAAATATATCTTTAAAAAAAAGATTTTATTTATTTTAAAGAGAGTGAGAGAGAATTTGCACAAGCAGGAGGAGAGGGAGAAGGAGAGGGAGACAATATCCAGCAGATTCCATGCTCAACACAAAGCCCCATGCAGGCCAATCTCCCCACCCTGAGATCATGACCCAGGCCCAAACCAAGAGTCTGACACTCATCAGGCTCCATCTCACAATCTGAGATCATGACCTGAGCCAGAACTCAAGAGTCACATGGTTCACTGACTGCAGTACTCAGGCACCCCACTTTCTGAACTTTTTAATGAAGTAATTCATAACTACTCATTTGAGTAGGAAACATATATTGATAAAAGATCCCCAAACCATCACTCTTGAAGGTCATTGCCTGGAATTTTTCACAGGCAGTTACAGCCTTATGCATAAAATGTTTATATATAACAGACACAACATGTATTATTGCAGTATTCATCAGTATGCATCGTCACAATATGGACATTAATGTCAACCTTTTTTTTTTTAAGATTTATTTATTTATTTGTGATGGGGAGGGGCAGAGGGAGAGAGCATACTACATACTGAGTGCAAAGCCAGAGGCCTCTGATCCTAGGACTCTGATATCTTGACCTGAATGGAAATCAAGAGTCAGCTGCTCAACCATCTGAGCCAACCAGGCACCCCTAATGTCAATTTCAATTAATAATGATAATTAGATATGTAGATGAATGAATGCCATTTTGTCTGTATTTCCTTCTTTATTAGACATTTTGGATAAGTAATAAAATAATAAGTAGGGCAGACAAAAAGCAAAAAAATTATGGCAAACAAAGTTGTAATTATGCTATACAGTATCGGAGAAGAAATAGTTATTCTTGAGTTGTATTATATTTAGCCACTGGGCTAGGAAATCAATGGGATAATAATATTAGAGAGTTAAGACTTCCACTCTGATGAAAGTTCAAAAATATTACCTCCGTTATAAAGCTTTAAATTCTGTTAGATTTCTTTTGGCCCAGGTTTTATCATAGGAGAAAATAATACGAGTTGTAATATATTTTTTTACTGTGGGAAAAGAAAGAAGGTAGAATATGGCAGAGAGAATAAAAGTGGCTTTCATATTTCTTCAGAAAAGCTGTGCATTATGAAAATCTGTGATATAAAAGACTAGATGATAAAAAAAAACCAACTTTTATTAAAAGGAAGTAAAACTCTTTTAGAGGTTTAGAGCATTCCAAAAAATATTTAATTTGATTTCAGATACTTTACATTTCCTTCCCATTGTACTGTTTACCATTTTTTCAATAACTGGCAAGGGTTGATTTAAGGAACCATGTTCTTTCTTTTTTGCATTGATGAGGTCATTTTCTACATGCTGACAAAGTTTGAACCTTGCCACTGTCAAGAGAAGGGCAAGAGTTGAACACATTAGGAGCTGCTTCTCCTCCCAATATTGAGATGGCTCTAGTAAGCAAAATATTCCTGCAGAAGGACCTCCCAAAAACCTAGAGTGGTAGGTGTTATGCTTTTACTTCTCCCACAGAATTGGCAATTGAAATGCAGATTTAAAAAAATAGTCTTAAACATCACTAACAATTTAAAAACTCTTTTAAATACCCTTTTTAATACAAAATGTCATAAAGCTCTAAGTCTCATATTCTTGGAATATTTATCAAAAGAGAATTCATTTATAAAAAAAATTCTCAATTTTTTCTGATTAAGAAAAGGGAACATTTTAAGATGAAAGTCTAACCAGACAGTAAGTTATAATTCAGAGTGAAGTTTTACTTGACCCTTATTAGTCTCATCTGATGGTATGTGATTAATGAGGATGTAAAATAATTTGGTTAGACTATACATGAAGCTGTTCTTAATCCTAAATCTTAAAATGCAAGGAGGAGATTAGTTCAGTTTTATCGCAGTTAGCAAGTTTCACATGATCAGTGCTTAATTTCATCATAATTTAAATATCAACTACAGAACACATTATAAACAAATGTTTTATTGGCTGTAAAAATGTATGTTCAATTTTAGCACTGTACTTGAGAACATAGACTTTTGACATTTGAAGAAAGAAGTAGCTATATCAATGCCCAAGTGATAGCTAAATATTTTTCAAATACAAACATTGAAAGGCAGGATTCTAATAGCTTATAATTATTTTCCCTTATTACTAGCATATGAATATATAATATTTTCAAGATATGTTTGTGTGTTCCAGTTTGTTTAGGAACATTCTTTGATTTAAGCCCATCATGTTCTTTTTTACCTTGAGTATCCTTAAACTGTCAGCTAATTTGTAATCTCTATTATTTTGCATTCTACATAAGAAATATCATAATCAAGATCAATTATCAGGTGCATTTTCCCCATAAAGTTGTGTCCTAGAAACACTGGAGAAAATGGACCTTAATATAAAGTTACATGTGCTGATGGTTATTTCAGACTGTGTAGCCCAGTGATAACCCTCGTTTTTCTATCCTTCTCTGAAATCCAGATTCTACTTAAAGACTATTTTTCCCAACTTAAGTTCTCCTGAGTTGTAGTGGATAACACCTACTTCCCACTGATCTTCCCTGGACATGGTAGCCTCGCTACACAGTAGCTAGTTAAAACAGCTTAGCTGCTTATTCAGCTCTCTCCTTCCGGTTTGAAATGGTTTCTTCTGGGTAGATTTTTTCACAAGTCTCTAATGACAACAGATGGTAATCTTAGAGGAAGACTATGGAGAGGATATATGGAACTGAATTGATTTACATTTACAATTCTGCTTAATTCAGCTCAATAACCCCCCCTAAAATCAATTACAGTTGATTTATACAGGTTTATGTACAGGTGAAACAATAGCAACAATTAAGATTTTTGCATTCTCATCTGTTGGGAAGTATATATGTTCTTTAAAGAAATGGGTTAAAAACAACTATAACTACAATAAGCCTGTATTCCAGAAGGCCTTTATTCAGATATACTGTGTTATTAATATCATATTCAGAATATTATCTTAAAGCATTATCTGAACTATGTTTATGCACAGATCTTTCAGTTAAACTGATACAGTAAACTAAAAGCTAAAACTCAGAAAATTTTGTCATTTTAAAAGTCCCTATTTTTTCATAGTTTTAGTAAAATAAATTGATTTAAAAATAGTAGATTTTTTGGGAAATTCTGCTACAGAAAATAGAGTATAGCTAATATGAGACATTAGTTCTATAAAATTTGTAAATATGAGTGTTTAATTCAACAAATGCAATATTTGACTTAGAGTTTTCTGTAACTATAACTCTGAATATAAATTCTGAATCATTGCATTAAATTTTGTTCACCTTTTTGCACAATTTAATCATAATAAGGACACATTAGGGCAGTGTAGAGCTATAGGAATATCAAGTAAAACTAATAAAACTGATATTTAAATAAGATTCATATTGTAACATTTTGTAGAACAAGATAAATGGAAGTTAAAAGAGATGAGGAAATAATGAGACAAGATACACTCTTTTCACATGAATACAGCAATAAATTAATAGCATATTAATTTTTACTTCACTTCCAATATTTTCACATAAAAATATACCACCTCTTCATATTATTCTCTACTCATAGTTTTCATGAATCATTCTGCTGTTTAGGATCTTCCTAATTTTCCTGCTCACTATTAAAGTTTGGAATTGCTTACTGCTCATATTTCTTTTCTTTACTCTAAAATCCTCTCCCAGGCTATGAATTCTTATTTTTATGAAGTCAAGGTCACTTATTTCTTGACTCTGTAATTGCCAAATTTTATTTTTACATTGTGAATGTAGCAGTTTATTCTCAAATCACACACACAGAAAAGATTTGAATATTTTGTTTCTTGTGGACTTGGATAATTAAGCTTAACGCTGAAGACCCAGAACAACAGCCCCACAGCAGGCTACCTCACTGTAGCATAATAGAAAGATACATAATGCAGTATTTCTATTTTGCATTAGATTCAGGCTGGGAATTTGATCCTGGATTTTAGTGGCACCCAAAAATGTTAAAGGAGTCATGTGAGGAAAAGTGTATTAATCTACATAGAGTAATATAGCTTATAGAATTAAAAGGGGGCACATGTGCCCAAAATGGTTCAATCATATTTTCCAATATTCAGGATTTAGAATTGGGATTCAAAGGTGTTAGATTATACTGGTCACATATGAAAGGCTTGTGAACTTTGGAACTTTGGGATGACCTTTTTCTGTCTATACCCAGAAAAGGAGAGAAAACCAATTTGTAGGAAGAATAGAATAAGGGAGACATGTAAACAAAACATGGGTTGGGGCATGATGCCACAGAGGGAAGGAGAGACAGAGAAAGTTTGAGGCTTGATATTTTTTATAGGTTTCTAATATTTTGAGGTTTTAATCTCTTTTGATTGTATTTCCTTTCTTTGAGTTCCATGGACTATCCATGTCTCCTGTTGATTCTACTTTTCTGATTTTTCCTGCTTAAGTCATTTGTGTAGTTTTGTTTTGTTATAACTTGTAACCAAAAGATCCTTGATTAAAACCCTAGACTGTTGCCCAGATGGGTGCCAGCAGAGGTTATTTCTCTGGGATGGTGATGTGTTATACAGTTCTAGAAAATGAATCAACCAGGAAGTGCAGACTCCAGCTTCAAGGCAGGAATGTTGGATGTGGGAACATGAGCATAGTTGAGACTAAGAGTCAAGAAAATTGAAGCAAAAAGAATGCCAGGGAATTTCTGAAGCACTTTTTTTTGTAGATTTATTGTGATGTCAGTGAGATAATGTACCTAAAACTGTTTTCTTCAGTTTTACATTGGGTACAATAATTTAATGCTTTAGAGAACAGATTTTACAATGAACCTCCCTTGGGTTTAAATTTTGACTTTGCTGCTTTCTGGATGGGTAACCTAGGATAAGTTAAATTCTCTTCGCTCAGTTCCTTTAGTTTGTAAATTGGAAATGATAAAGATGGTTCCTACTTCATAGGATTACTTTGCTGATTAAATGAGTTAGTATATGTGAAGTGCTTAGAACTGGGACTTGGTAAGTGCTGTTAAAGCTATGTAAGTGTTTGCTAATATTGGTGTTGATAGAATTGCATTTTTGGCCTTCACTGTCACACAAACATTGTGATACTTGCTTTAAAAGTAACTCTAACATTCTAAACCATAATCTACAAAGCAAAAATATGACATAAATTTCCCTGGAGCTAAGTTTTTATAGTATTAGAAAATAATAAAAGAGAACCACCTGGGTGGCTCCATCCATCAAATGTCTGCCTTTTGTTCAGGTCATGATTCAGGGTCCTGGGATCAAGCCCTACATTAGGCTCCCCACTCAGCCGGGAATCTGCTTCTCCCTCTGTGCCTTCCCTTACTTGTGCTCTCTCTCTCTCTTGCTCACTTTCTCTCTCAAATAAATAAATAAAATCTTTAAAAATAATAATAAATCAAAAACAAGAAATGCAAAAAAAGAAGAGAACACTATTATAATGGCTTGTTGATTGACATCTTTGTTAAATAAAACATATTCATTCTAAAAAGAAGAGGTTCTACAATATGGCAAAAGAAATTAAACATAATCTAGATACTATAAATTTTAAAAAAACCATAGTGGGAACCCAAACTAACATCATTTAAAATAATAAATTTAACAAAAAATCATAAATCCAAAATTGTTTATTTTAATGCAAATTTGGTTGAACAACTTTCCTCACATAGACATAATAATCACTATCAATTACTAATACTATAGCAAATTGTAATGCAGTTACTTTACAGAAGCTTTAGGTGCTTGACTTAGCACAAACACAGTTACTCCTTCAAAGAATAATACCAACAAATGCAAATTACTGTTTAAAATAAATTAGCCACTTCTAGTTCCTTCCGTGAAGATGGTTTATATGATTGTTGTTTTATTAAAATTGACACACTGAGAAATGCAAAGGTTAAAAATATCCCCAGCACAAGATGTTTCCAGTTTCTTCCCAGCAGAGTATTGTGACTGTGTAAGTTTAAACTTAATAAAGTGGTTGAATCCCTTTGTATTTACCTTTGACATCAGACCTTCATAGTGCGTTAGTTAGTGTTTTAAGATTGGTAAGGAATGTGGGGAACTTTTCATGGCATTTATTTAGCCATTCTTACCTAACACCACCTTATGTAACCAATGACAAAAATATATAAGCTTAATATACTTACATTAAATCGGAACCCCCAACATAAAAATCAACTTTTAAATTTACCAGTAACTTTCTTTAAAGCAGTATCAAGGTAACCTCGTACATAAAAATAATAAATAAAAATCTTGTTGTACCAGTTTGTGAGAAAGTACAAGTCTGCCATCCTGCAGTGTATCAGAGTGATGGAAGAAGAATTTCTGCTTCCTCTTCTCAGTAGTCTGGTTGACTTTTACTTATTTATTTTAACTATTTACTTTACTTATGGTAGCTATATTCTATAAAGTTGCTTTAAACATTGAATTAGCAAATACTTCATGACTGCCTCCAGGGAAAATGCAGGGTAAGTTTCTTATAGACCTCTGGTTACATTTTCTTCAACCAAAAAGTCACATGCACTATATAGGTTCATTTACTAACATCTTTATAAGACATACTAGTCTCATAGTATTGAAAAGTGTGTTCTTCTGTATAAGTCATCTCTTGTATAACATTTGGCAGGCACTTAAAAGTTATTTTGTAGTCTCCTAATCTACAGAACCTGCTTGACCTATGGGTTTATTTTTTTGCGGTATCTTGCCTTTTGAAACGGATGAGTCAGCCAATATTGACAAAGAAGGATTTAAGATTTCCTTGATCTTGGGTACTGTCACTGTATATTTTATTGGCATTCAACCTTACAGCAATGCTGTACACTGTACTTTTTTATAGTTGTCATCTCTTGAATTCATAAATTTAGCAAGTTTTCTGTCTTTTCCATAGCTTTATCATGTACTAAAGACATTACTTTAGCACTTTATAGAGTGGACTTAACATACAGATTGAAGAATTTTCTCTTCTTTTTTCTAAATGTGTATATTATTGGTTCATTAACATCAAACTCACTGCCAAAAGCACTGTAACTCATGCCTGAACGGAGCTTCTCTAACACATGTATTTATCCATAAGGCACACTGTGTTTAGGAACATTAGATAACACTTCAGCACTATGCTTGGGAGCCATTATAAACAGCCAAATTACCAACAAAAAGCAAAAAATGTAGCACTAACTCTAGCAAAAAGGACACTAGTTAACAGCATGAGAGTTGAAACAAACAGTTATTGTTAGACTTTAGTAGGGAACTTGGACATTGAGCAACCCAGTTTTTGAGGCTGTGTTCATGTCTGCAAATAGCTACAAAGCATCAGGTATTCATTTTGGAGTTATAAATAAATGACAAATTCATAAATATGGAATCCATGAATATGAAAGTATATGTGGGTGAAGCAATATCTATGCTATATGTAGAGCATCCAATACACCATATTTGATTTACCTTGGAAGGACTTTATGCTTAATAATGAATACTAATATTCATGTGATAATTTCTTCTGTGTTAAGCATTCTAAAACTGATTATTTATTTCAACTTTATAACAAGTCTGTATGAAGGCACTGTCATATCCACACTTTTCAGAATAAGAAACTGAAGAAAATGAATTAATTCTCTTAAGACTGCATGGCTTGTGAGTGAGGATGTTGGTATTTTAACACATACTGTGTGGATGTATTCATAGCCTTCAATATTCACCACACTGGCACATACTATGTGTCAGAATTCCTTCAAGATATCAGGAATGATAGGAGAGTTTAAAGGCCAATTTATAAAAAGAGATTTTTCCTTTCTTTTCTTTTCTTTTTAAATTACCTAATGTAGAGAGAATTAGTAGGGCCTCAACCTACCATGGGTGAAGTGGGAGCAAAGTTGGTCATAGGCCAAATTTAACAACCAAATTAATAGGAGATATCATTACATAAAACTAAAAGAAGGGATGGGAGTGGGAATCAGAAAGATAGTCTGAGGTCAGGGCTTGGGGGACTAATGAGATATTGGACCAGGAAGTATGGAACACATTTGTTTTCTTACACTCTGTTGTCTTCAGACAACCCTTAGCTCTAGCCCTGCAGGTAGTTTTCTATTCTTACATACCCCGTATCTGATGAATGTGGCCTTGCCACCTTGGCCCATCTGTATTATAAACCTTTATGATACAAGATGTAGTACTTGAATTATATTTGGAGGAACCAGATGTATGCATTTTTCATTGTCCCTAACAAAGAAATACTTCAGTTCTGCCACCATTGAAACTGCCAATAGACCATAACCTGGCATCTGCAGTAGCAGATGGCCCTTGGTTTTAGGATATGATAATGCTCTTCCAAAGTTGTCAAGAAGAATGTTGTTATAAATACTGAACAAAAGATATCCATGTGGTATATGCTATAATTTTTATGGTCATAGCCACCATTAGAAGAGTTAAAAATATGCACATATTTTTAAAGTATGACCATGATTATAGATGTGAATCTTCTGAACACTATAGCAAAGGCGTTCTTTATAGTTGCTGGATACTAGCCCTTTATCTGATAGTCATTTTCAAATATCTTCTCCCATTTTTGTCGATTGCTTTTTAGTTTTGTTGATTGTTTTCCTTTGCTGTGCAGAAGTTTTTTTATCTTTTTTTTTTTAAAGATTTTATTTATTTATTTGACAGAGAGAGATCACAAGTAGGCAGAGAGGCAGGCAGAGAGAGAGAGGAGGAAGCAGGCTCCCTGCAGAGCAGAGAGCCCGATGCGGGACTCGATCCCAGGACCCTGAGATCATGACCTGAGCCGAAGGCAGCGGCTTAACCCACTGAGCCACCCAGGCGCCCGAAGTTTTTTTATCTTGATGAGGTCCCAATAGTTCATTTTTGTTTTTTGTTTGTTTGTTTGTTTTTTGTTTTTTTCCTGGCCTTCAGAGATGTGGCTATTAAGAAGTTGCCGTGACTGAAGTGAAATAGGTTGCTGCCTGAGTTCTCCTCTAGGATTTTGATGGATTCATTCTCACATTTAGGTCTTTCATCCATTTTGAATTTATTTTTGAATTATTTTTGAATTATTATTTTGAATTATTTTTGTGGATGGTGTAAGAAAGTGGTCTGTTGTCATTCTTTTGCATGTAGCTATTGAGTTTTCCCAACACCATTTTTTGAGGACACTGTCTTTTTACCATTGGATAACCTTTCCTGCTTTGTCAGAGATTAGTTGATCATATAGTTGTGGGTCCGTTTCTGGGTTCTCTATTCTGTTCCATTGATCTTTGTGTCTGTTTTTATGCTAGTACCATACTGTCTTGATGATTACAGTTTTTTTTTTAATTTAAAAAAAATTTTATAAACATATAATGTATTATTAACCCCAGGGGTACAGGTCTGTGTGATGATTACAGTTTTATAATAGAGTTTAAAGTCTAGGATTGTGATGCCTCCCACTTTGCTTTTCTTTTTCAACATTATTTTGGCTATTTTCAGTCTCTTCTGGTTCCACAAAAATTTTAGGGTGGGTTGTTCTAGCTCTGTGAAAAAATGCTGGTTTTATTTTGATTGAGATTTCACTGAATGTGTAGATTGCTTTGGGTAGTATAGATATTTTAATAATATCTGTTCTTCCAATCCATGAGCACAAAATGTTTTTCCATTTCTTTGTGTCTTCTTCAGTTTCCTTCAGAACTGTTCTATAATTTTCAGAGTATAGATCTTTTACCTCTTTGGTTAGGTTTATTCCTAGGTATCTTATGGGTTTTGGTGTCATTGCAAATGGGATCAATTCTGTGACTTATTTCTGTTGCTTCATTATTGGTGCATAAAAATTCAACAGATTTCTGTATGTGTTGATTTGCTGAATTCATTTACCCATTCTGGCAATTATTTTGTGGAGTCATTTGGGTTTTCTATAGAGTATCATGTCATCTGCAAACAGTGAGTTTGATTTCTTCCTTGATGATTTACATGCCTTTTATTTCTGTCTGTTGTCTGATTGTTGAGGCTGAAACTTCCAATACTATCTTGAACAAGTGGTTAGAGTGAACATCCCTGTTGTATTCCTGACCTCAGGGGAGGTTTTTCCCCCTTGAGGATGATATTAGTTGTGGGTTTTTCATATATGGTCTTTATGATGTTGAGGGATGTTCTTTCTATCCCTAGTCTCTTGAGGGTTTTTATCAAGAAAGGATGTTTTATTTTGTCAATGCTTTTTCTACATCTATGAGAAAATTATGTGGTTCTTTTCTTTTGTTAATGCGGTGTATCATGTTTGATTTGTAGATACTGAACTGCTCCTGAAGCCCAGGAATAAATCCCACTTGATGGTGGTGAATAATTCTTTTAATATACTGTTTGATTTGATTTGCTAGTATCTGTTGAGAATTTTTGCATCCATGTTCATTAGGGATGTTGGCCTGTAATTCTCCTTTTTAGAGGTATCTTTGTATAGTTTGGGAATCAAAGTAATGTGGCCTCATAGAATGCGTTTGGAAATTTTCCTTCTGTTTCTGTTTTTTGGAATAATTTCAGATGGATATTTGAGTGTTTGGTGGAATTCCCCTGGGAAGCCATCTGGTCCTGTACTCTTTTCTGTTTATTGGGAGATTTTTTTATTACTGATTCAATTTCTTTGCTGGTTGTGGGTCTGTTCAAATTTTCTATTTCTTCCTGTTTCAGTTTTATTAGATTATTGCTTCTAGGCATATATCCATCTCTACCAGATTGCCCAATTTGTTGGCACATAGTTGCTTATAATATTTTCATACATTTGTTTAGATTTCTATGGTATTGTTTGTGATCTCTCCCCTTTCATTGTGGTTTTATTTATTTGGGTCCTTTCTTTTTTCTTTTTGATAAGCACGGCTAGGAGTTTATTAATTTTGTTAATTCTTTCAAAGAACCAGCTCTTAGTTTTGTTGAGCAGTTCTACTGTTGTTGTTGTTGTTTATAATTTCTGTTTCATTTATTTTTGCTCTTATCTTTATTATTTCCCTTCTCCTGCTGGTTTTAGACTTTATTTGCTATTCTTTTTCCAGCTCCTTTAGTTATAAGGTTAGGTTGTGTATTCAAGATTTTTCTTGCATCTTGACAAAGGCTATATAGGATTGCTATATAGTTTCTCTTATGGCCACTTTTGCTGCACCCCAAAGGCTTTAGATTATTTTGTATTCATTTTCATTTGCTTCCATGTATTTTTAAATTTTTTTTTTAATTTCCTGTTTAGTAAGTAGGATGTTCTTTAACCTCCATGTATTTGTTATCTTTCCAAATTTTTTCTTGTGATTGACTTCAAGTTTCATAACATTGTAGTTTGAAAATATGCATCATATGCTCTCGATCTTTTTGCACTGTTTTGGGCCTGATTTGTGACCCAGTATGTGATCTATTCTGGAGAATGTTCCATGTGCACTCAAAAAGAATGTGTATTCTGCTTTAGGATGAAATGTTCTGAATATATCTGTGAAGTCCATCTGGTCCACTGTTTCATTCAAAGTCATTGTTTCCTTGATGATCTGTCCATTGCTGTCAGTGAGGGGTTCAAGTCCCCTACAATTATCGTATTATAAAAATGAGTTTCTTTAAGTTTGTTATAAATTGACTTACATATTTAGTTGCTCCAAACTTGGGAGAAGAATTATTTCCCATTGTTAGGTCTTCTTGTTGGATAGATCTGTTTATTATGATATAACGCCTTTTCATCTCATTACAGTCTTTGGTTAATTTTTTTTTTATTTTTTTAAGATTTATTTATTAGAGAGAGAGTGAAAGCAAGCATATGTACACCCACACATGTGATGGGGGGAGGTAAAGATAGGGAATCTCAAACAGACTCCCCACTGAACACTGAGCTAGACATAGGACTTGATCCCATGACCCATGAGATCATGACCTAAGTTGAAACTAAGAGTCAGTTTTCAACAAAGAGAGCCACTCAGACACCCCTATAGCCTTTGGTTTAAAATCTAGTTTGTTTGGGGCACCTGGGTGGTTCAGCTGGTTAAGTGTCTGACTTAATTTCAGCTCATCTATTCATTCCTGTGCTCCTTCCATACTTGTTATTACATCCAGTCAGTTTTGCATCTCAGTTATAACGTATTGGTTTTTTGTTTGTTTGTTTTTTGTTTTTGTTTTTTTTTTGAGTTTTCCATTAATTTTCATTTTTATTTTTATTTTTTTTCCAATTTATTTATTTTCAGAAAAACAGTATTCATTATTTTTTCACCACACCCAGTGCTCCATGCAAGCCGTGCCCTCTATAATACCCATCACCTGGTACCCTAACCTCCCACCCCCCCGCCACTTCAAACAGTCTGAAGGGTTTGAAGTGTTTTTGTTTTAGTTTTTACTTTGACCTGACTAGTTTCTAGACCTTTTTTCTCTCTAACAGGGGTTTCTCTGGTATCTTCTATCTTCATAAAAATCTTGAGAAAATATCTTATATCTTGAGAACATCTCTGGCTGTGATTTATTCTTGATCTTTCTTTTGGGAAGAATTTCTTCATCTTGTTATTTTCTATGTTTTCAGTTCCTAAAAGTAATGCTATATCAAGAAAGGGTCGTACACCGTCCCAGGTCTGACACTTCAGGAAGTTTTTGTGATGTATGTTCTGTGCACTTTGGTGTTGCATTTTGGCTCCTCTTTCCCCAGGTCAGTCCTCTGCAGACTTGCTCTTTGCTTTCAAGGGAGTGTTTGAACATTTAATTAGGTGTGCTTTGATTTGTTAAAATTAGCTTGGAAAATAAGTAAAAAGAAAAAAACCTGATCAAACAAACAAAACAAACAAACCAAAAAAAAAAAAAAAAAGAAGAAAAAAGGGAAAAGAATGAGAAAAAAAAATAAAAACAAAAACAAAAAATAGACAAAAAAACTAGAATTTTGAATCCAAAAAGAGAGAAGCAAAAAGAAAAGAGAAAAAGAACAAAAGAAGCCTGATCCAAAAGAAGGAAAAACAAACCTAAAAAACCAAACAGGGGTACCTGAGTGGCTCAGTTGGTTAAGCGGCTGCCTTCAGCTCAGGTCATGATCCCAGGGTCCTGGTCTGCCTGGCGCTCCACCTGCTTGCTCTCTCTCTCTCTCTCTCTCTCAAAATAATAAATACATAAAACATTTTTTAAAAAAGAAATAAAAATCTCTTAGATAGGCAAGATACCCTCCAGGAAGGTTAATGTTTTCTCCCAGTGTGACCCAGGGAATCCCTATACCAGTACGTGGTTCTCCTGGGCTACACCCTTCTTCTCAGGAGTGCATGTCATGGCTTGATTCTGGTGAATGTCATGGACCTCTAAAACCTTGGAATTTGAGCTTCACATAATGCTTACAAAATCCTACCACAGTTCCCCTTGACTCTCTAGTCAGTGGTCCGAGGTGGTATTTTTCCTATGTAAACACTGTGTTTTTCCTGTGTAAACACTATAGAACGCTCTGTCGCCCCCTTGACTGTCTCCATGGAAAGGGCTCCCTAGCCTCTGCAGCACTGTGACTTTTTTCTCCCCAGTTTATGTCCACACACCTTGCACTTGCCATACTCTCTCCCTCCAACCATGCAGATCATTCTCCCATCCTCAGATCAATTTCCTAGGTGTTCCAACTGATCTGATATCAATCCAGCTGTATTCAAGGACCAAGGCAAGCTCAGGGACCCCTACTACTCCACCAACTTAACTCCTCCTTCACTGTGGATGATTTCTAAAGATTTATCTTTAAGTTCATTTTTTAATTTCAGATAATATATTTTCCAACTCTAGAATTTCTCTTTGATTCCTTTTAATTTTTCTACTCTATAATGAAATTTCCATTTCTTTTATTCATTGTGCAGCTTTTTTGATTTATTTAATTGGGATTATTAAAATAATAATTTTAAAATCTTTGTGTGCCACTTTCAACATTTAATTTATTTCAGATCAGTCAGATTATTATCTTTAATCTAGAAAATGCATTTCATTTTCCTTATTCTTTGTACTGGGCAATTCATATTGAACATTGTAAATATGAACATGTTTCATGAATGCATGATTTATGGGTCAGTTAGAGATATTAGTGTATTCTCCTTCTGAATAGCAGATTCTCCTACTCTCTTCAGCAGCCTGTATCCTGAGATTCCTTTTTTTCTGTTCCCTAGACCAGAAAGATCTGTGTCTTTTTTTTGTTTTGTTTTTATTGCCATTCCAGTTACATCATGCACACACTATACCAGATTGTCCTTATCTGGAGAAAGAATGAAAACAAGAATTTACATTCTATGGCTCTGTCTACCCTTTCTCCAATATGTCCTTCTAGCCACGAAATGTCTCTTCTACTCTATACACTCTCCAGTGCCTCCAGTCAGTTAGTTTTATTTATTGTGTTCATTGTTTATAATAATTTTTTAAAGATTTTATTTATTTATTTATTTGACAGAGAGGGAGACAGGGAGTGAGAGCAGGAACACAAGCAGGGGAAATGGGAGAAGGAGAAGCAGGCTTTTTGCTGAAAAGAGAGCCCAAAGCGGGGCTCAATCCCAGGACCTGGGATAATGACGTGAGTTAAAGGCAGACACTGAAAAACTGAGCCACCTAGGCTCCCCTGTTTATAATAGTTTTATACAGGATAATCATCCAGAAGGAGAGTAGAAATCCAATTTAATATTTTAAAATAAAAAATTTTCAGGTTTTTCCATATAATAAGTAAGATTCATTTAAAATATGTATAGTTTTATTTAAAGTATTTCTATATTAACATGTAAAATTTTGTAAATGCATTATTTTTTTAATTAGGTATTCACCATAAATTTAGCTATAATAATTGTATTTCAACAATTCTTCATTTTAAAACTATAAACTTTATGCCATCCCAAATTAAACTTTTATTACAAATCCTAAAATGTTTATAAAAGTTATAATGTTTTCTCTTTACTAATAAGAAAATTAAGTATTTCCACTTACATATAAATGAAGCACAAATACTATTAAAACTTAGAAGCATATGTTAAAAACTACAAAAATACATTTCTTCAAGGTTATATTATGGAAAAAGTAATTGTACCTTCTGTGTTTTCTTGCAGTCTAAATTGAGTCTTGGATCTATTTCTACCTAAAATAATCTTTTTCATAACCTTTGGTTTAAGATTTCTTTCCAAAGGGATTTACCTCATATCATCTCCGAAATTTAAAAGGTTCCAGTTTATAAGGTCATTACTTTGATATTTTTTCATTCTTTCCAAGATTTATATTGTGAAAATTGGCTTATGTTTTACCACAAGGGAAAATCAAACATCAATAAAATGACAAATTAAAAAAACATTCCTTTGGTAAGAATTTCTACATTTACTGTATTGCAGTTTATTTTATGAATATCTAGATCTCTGACTTTAATATTTTTACAATATTTATTGTAAAAATTTATTGATATTTACAATATCACATCAGCTTTTTTGAATAACATTATTTTGTTCATATAAGTGTTTAATACTGCTATAAATTTTAACCATCATCTCATATTTCCTTTCTAAAAATAACAATCGATATCTCTTTATTTTTATTGAGTTTTTTTTACTAAATTTATTTTCTGTATTATTTTGTTGAATCTTCACAGGGACATTTTCACATTAAGAGTAGAAATATTGGCAAATCCCGGGTTCAGTCTGAATTTTTCTATTATCTATCCTTAAGTAACCAAATTTGTTCAGTAATAATTGATATTGGACACTCCTAAATTTATTTCTCTAGTCTCCAATTCTTTGTCAAACCCGGATCAAAATTTCCGATCACCTACTTAAAATCTCTTCTTGGAAACCTGATATGTATTTCTAATTTAAACTGTCAAAATCACATTTTATCCTTTAATATAATCAAATCTATCTCTTCAGTAATCTTACTTACCCTTTTTTATGTCTCTTACATCCAGAAAATTGAAATTACCACCAGTCTTTGTTTTCACATGCCTCACAATCAACCTCACAGCAAATTCTGTGTTATGTCAAAAAAAAAAAAAAATCAAGAATCCTACCACTTTAACATAAAATTATCTTGGTCCATTCTTTCATACTCAAGTCCCACTTTCTTTAATTAGGCAATGTTTCCCTAAAGGATTTTCCTTTCCTGACCTTTCCTCCCTCTAGCCTATTCCTTAAGCTATAACCACAAGGCTCTTTTTAAAAGAGTAATCTTTTCATAGAGCTTACCCATTCCATCTATCAATAGCTTTTTACTTTATTCAAAGAAAAGCTGAAATCTTATAATAACTTTGAAATCCTGTGCAACCTAGCTCGTTATCTCTGTACTACTACATATTGTCATTTTCCTACCTTTTTCTGCATCAATCACATAGGCATCTTTGCTGATCTTCTGCAGCAGTAGAGCCTTCTACCCATTCCTCTAATAGGAATAAAACCAATATCTACAATATTCACAAATTACATTCTCAGATGAATTTCTGATTCATAATATTTTAACTTGCAAATATACTTTCCATGACAAATGTAAACACAAACACACCCACAGAATCTGTCTTATTTTTCTGTGGAACATTTACCACTGCCTGGCATATCTTTGTGTGTTGTATGGTATATATTTTTAGAGTCAGATTTATTGAGAATTAAATTGAACAAACTATATCTATATTTTCACTGATTTTTGATAAGGGACATAATCATATAATCATTACCACCATTGTCAGAATATACAACATTATAATTATTTCACAAGTTCCCCTTTGACCCTGATAATCTTACACCAAGTTTCTGACAACCACTTATCTGAAATGTTTTCATAATTTTGGATTTAAATGAATATCATTTAAAAGGAATCATACAGCATTTAGACCAATTTCATTTGGTATGTTTTTTGAAATTCATTAATGCTTTTGCACATATTTATAGTTCATTTGATTTTATTACTGAATAAATCTCATCATATAGACATTCACAGTGTATTTATTTATTCACCAATTGATGAATATTTGGGTTGATCCTGTACTCACTTTTATAAATGAAGCTAGTATAAGCATTCTTGTACACATCTTTGTATGACCAAATATTTTTATTCTTTGTTTGTAAATATCTATGAATGGGATGGCTGAAGCTAATGGGAGATGTAGGTTTAATATTGTATGAAATATCCAATCTATGTTTCAAAGTGGCTATACCATTTTTTTTAAAAGATTTTATTTATTTATTTTAGAGAAGAGAGAGAAAGAGCATGAGCAGGGGAGAGGCATAGAGAGAGGAAGAAACTGACTCCCTGCTGAGCAGGGAGCCCAATGCAGGACTTGATCCCAGGACTCTGGAATCTTGACCTGAGGCAAAGGCAGAAGTTTAACTCACTAAGCCATCCAAGGTCCCCAAAGTGGCTATACCACTTTGCATCCACATGTATAGAAGCTGTAGTTGTTTCATAGCTTCTCTGTACTCCATATGTTACTCATTTAAGTTTTATCTACTCAGGGGGTAGGTACCTGTATTTCACTGTGCTTTGAATTTTCATTTCTATAAAGATGGATAATTTGAGGATGTTTTCATATGCTAATTTGCCATTCAGATCTCTCCTGTAGTAAAATTACCTATTTACTTATTTTATTTTGCTTTTAAAATATATTTTATATGATAATTATATTGTATAATATAGTTGAGTGAATTATAATTTTCATAGAGTATGTTTCACCATATTTAAGTGTAAAGTTTAATGAATTTTTACAGATCTATAGAGGCATATAGCCACCATCACATTAAAGTCATAGAACAAATAAATTAAAAAAAAAACAACTTTATTGAAACATGGGCAAAGGACTTGAATAGACATTTCTCCAAAGAAAATATACAAATGACAAATAAACACATGAAAAGATACCCAACATAATTAATCATTAGTGAAATGTAAATCAAAGCAACAATAAAATACTGTCTCATACCATTACGATGGCTACTATTAAGTAAAGGAATAAAACAAACAGAAAACAGTTTAAGTGTTGTTTAGAATATGGAAAAATTGGAACTCTTATTCACTGTTGGTGAGATTATTAAATGGCACAGCCACTACAGAAAACAGTGTGGTAATTTCTCAAATAAGTAACAGAATCATCATATGATTCAGCCATGCCACTTCTGGTGAACAAATATTATGTACTGAATGAAAGTATTTTATTAACATGTAAATTATATATCTCTATATAACAGTTTTAGAAATATGAACAACAGTGAAATTATCTTTTTTTCTTTCCAAAATCTTACCACTTTCCTAGAGACTAAAGTAATACCTGACATGTGTTTGATATGTATATTTTTTGTTAAATAAGTCAATGAATTAATGTATGCATTAATGAATAGTCTTGAAGGTTCCTAGTTTTTTATATGAATTTTTGTTAATTTATATATACATAATTAGATAGTGCTTGATTTTCCTGACAAAACATGTGAATTGTCAAGAACTTAATTTCTTTGATCAATACCAGCCTCAGCCAATACAATAAATCATTTTAAAATAAATAAATAAACCAACATAATAAATCAATTAACCAATATAATAAATAATTTTCCTTAAGTACTTTCTAAAGATAAACTAGAGCTGAATAAAGCCTTAAGTTAATCTAGAATCCATTTTCATTCTTCTGTAAAACTAACTTATTTTTCTAGCAAGAATTGAATAAAATTTACATCAGTTTTTGGTTGTTCATAGCCTCTGGAGAAGTAGCCATATCACTCTCAAGTATTAGTTTATAAATAGAAAAGTTTATAAAGAGAAAATTCATTTATAAATAGAAAAATATAAATAGAAAAGTCTTGTTTCCTGGAATTTAAAGAGAGGTCACAGAGTTTATTGGGATTAAGGAGATAAAAATCACTGGAATATGGATAGTTTGCTCTAATTAAGTAAATGAATAAAACAAACAGATTCCCATCTCATTTCTCACCCCCTCAACTCATATTTCTCTAATACCTATGATAACTCTTCCATCTGTTTTGTCACTCTTTTTAAAAAAATTTTCTTTTTTGCATTCCAAAATACTACTCTCATCCATGTCATTTTAATATAAAGATGCTTTGACCCTTTGCTTAGATGAAGCTGGCTACATTAAAAGGAATATAAACCTTTACATCAATATAATTTATGCCATATGACATTTTTGTTTATTTTTTAAAAATTTTATTTAAATTCAGTTAACATATATTATTAATTTCAGAGATAGGGTCAGTGATTCATCAGTGTTATATAATACCCAGTGCTCATTACATCACATGCCCTCCTTAATGGCTATCACCCAGTTTCCCCATTTGCCACCTCCTTCCCTCCATCAACCCTCAGTTTGTTTCCTGTTGTTAAGTGTCTCTTATGCTTTACCTCCCTCTCTGATTTCATTTTGTTTTATTTTTCCCTCTCTTCCCCTATGATCTTCTGTTTTGTTTCTTAAATTCCACATAGGAGTGAGATCACATGATAATTGTCTTTCTCTGATTGACTTATTTCACTCGGCATAAAACCCTCTAGTTCCATCCATGTCATTGCAAATGGCAAGATTTCATTGCTTATTTTGAGTACTATTCTACACTATTGTGAGTATTGCACTAGTGGGTATTTACCCCAAAGATATAGATTTAGTGAAAAGAAGAGTCATCTGTGCCCCAAAGTTCATAGCAGCAATGGCCACAGTCACCAAACTGTGGAAAGAACCAAGATGCCCTTCAAAAGACGAATGGATAAAGAATATATGGTCCATATATACAATGGAGTATTATGCCTCCATGAAAAAGGATGAATACCCAACTTTGTATCAACGTGGATGGGACTGGGAGAGATTACGCTGAGTGAAGTAAGCCATGCAGAGGGAGTCAATTATCATATGGTTTCACTTACTTGTGGAGCACAAGGAATAGCATGGAGGACATTGGGAGATGGATAGGAGAGGTGAGTTGGGGGCAATTTGAGGGGAAGACAAATCATGAAAGACTGTGGGCAACAAACTGAGGATTTTGGAGAGGGTTGGGTGAGCCTGGTGGTGGGTATTAAGGAGGGCAAGTATTGCATGGAGCACTGGGTGTGGTGCATAAGAAATGAATGCGGGAACACTGAGAAGAATTAAATTAAATTAAATTTTTAAATAAATAAATAAATAATAAAATAGGCAAATATTTATATAAATTCAATCTTTCATTTTGTATTGTTGTGTAAATGCTCTACAAAGCCAGCTGAAGTACAATTCTTCTTTTATTTATTTTACTTTATTTTATAAAAATTCTTCCTTGAAATAATGAATTAAAGTATTTTATTATGGGGGCGCCTGAGTGGCTCAGTGGGTTAATCCTCTGCCTTCGGCTCAGGTCATGGTCTCGGGGTCCTGGGATCGAGCCCCGCATCAGGCTCTCTGCTTGGCAGGGGGCCTGCTTCCTCCTCTCTGCCTCCTCTCTGCCTGTGTCTCTGCCTACTTGTTATCTCTGTCTGTCAAATAAATAAATAAAAATCTTTAAAAAAAATAAAAGTATTTTGTTATGAAATGTTTCTAAAGAGGTCACAATTCTGCCAGAAAATAATTAGTGTTACTTTATCTGTTTTATAAACATTAGACAGGTTGATTATAGAAAACTTACAATAAAGAACTATTGCTATTATCGTAGTTGAAATTATGACAGCAATTTTATTTTATTGCTTTATTTTCAGAGAATAATAAGTCTAGAAAGTCATAGAGGTTGTCAAAGTTTTATAATGACACATGAATGTAAAATTACCTTGTCATTACTTTAGTAGTTATATAAACCAAGAAAAAGCCTAAACACAAAAATAATGAAGTAAATAAAAATGATGGTGATGATAGCAAAATTCCTGGCAGGCTATATATTTAAGAGTTGTACACAGTCAACAAGTAGGTAAAAGATAATATTCCATTTTTATTTTATGTTGAAAAATAAAAATAAAAGTTCTGGATTATTTTTAATAACTTAATACAATAGACTGCCATGACAAAGATAATTTTGTATACAAAACTATTTTGTATACCTCTACTCTCTTCCAGGAACTGTGCTAAGTACTTAACATGTATCAACTTATTTAATATACCTTATATGGCAGGAAAATTAAGAAATCTGGTTTATGATAAATTAAAGCATTGGTAGAAAAAGTAGTTTTTTCCAAGTCCATAGCTAATAATAAGGGGGAGGATGAATAAGATTGAGAACATAATGGTCTCATTTTTTAGAAAAAAAGTATCAGAAAGAATGTGAGTTGAGAGAATGGCTCCAAAATTATACAGCAAAACACTTGTGTGTTTGTGTCTGTTTGCATGTAGTAAAATTTATCTTTTAAACATCCAAATATATCCTTAAGAATATGTAAAGAAAGCAATTCTTGGGAAGCAGTTAAAAATTATGAGAAAAACAAGTATGATATAAAATAATTTTAACATTTCTAATATCAAAAATTTAAATTTGTCCAGCATATGAAAAGTCAATTCTCAAAGAAATAAAAAAAGTGAAAATTTTTATATTATTAATGAAAGAAATACAAATGGAAATAATGAGATTGGTAAATTAAGAATTCAAGAAAATGAAAATAGATAATATAAGCAGGGATGATTAGAGATTAGTAACTTTATAGTGCTAGAAGTACCTTTTTGACAAACACATTGACAATATGTATCTTTAACTACTCCAACTTCTAAGAATCTAATGTAGACATCCACTAAACTATGGAAGCAAAATATGTATTTTAATTAGAATGTTAATTGAAAGAATTAGATAAAATCTAAATATTTGAAAACAAATTAATAAATAATTCAACCCCAAACAATTGATTGATGTAAATTTTAAAATATTTTACTTTACCATGAATAATTTGTAAAAATGTTTTAATTCATATCCAAGAGAAGAAAATAGATAGCTAAGCAAGTAAGAGTGACTCACTTTCTACTCCCTCATTCACACATTTTATGTGGACCTATGGGCAGAGGTATAGAGGTAGAGGTTGATGATGATGATAAGAGAGGTAGATGATGATGAGGATCAGGCTAGGTAGATGATTATTATGATAACAACAATGATAATGATAGATTTATTTCTATTGTTTTTTTAAAAAAATCTTGAATCTCCACAAATAATATTGATACACAACATGGTTAAACCACCTACCAAAGCCACTGAAAATTTCTCAACAAATATACAAGATATATCCAGAAGAAGGCTTCATATACAAATTCAAAACATACCCTCCAAGAAAAATGCAGAACCCCCAGGAAATAACTAAAGGAGACACATATTAACATCAGACCCTAAGATTTAAACAATCACACTCTGAGGGTTCAAAATATTGCTAATATCATTCCTTACTAATTTATTTTTTACAAATCCTTTACTGTTTTTCTGGAAATATTTCCATTCCATATCTCTGTATCATGCAGTTTATTGTATATGTCATTAACATGTATATACATACACATACATACAATATACATAATATTGTGTATATATAAAATATGTAATAATGTATAATAGATAATATGTTTTATAGCTTATATCTATACATATGCACATATATATAAATATGTGGGTATGTGTTTTATGGATTTATATGCATGTGTCCTATTTTGACTTACTTCTTATAACTCCACAGTCTCCTAACTCCATAGTGCAGCCTTCATTAAGAGTGCTGGATGTTATTTCCAAACAATATTTAACTAAATATATCATAATGTGATGTATATTTCAGTATATCTTTTTGTATGTATTCATGAAAACCCCTTGGTTTGTAGCCAACTTTACTAATAATGATCACAAATCATCATTTGTAATCAAAGTGATGATTTGTGATTTGCGTCTGGTTTTTATTCCTGTGCAGAAGGGAAACTTCCCAAACCCCTTATAATTAGGTGGAGTTAATTGATTTTTCCTGGCCAGGAAATATGTGGGAAGTAAATTGTGTCTTTTTCAACCTAAAACTCTGAAAACCCCCTGTGGGATGCTCTAGTTCTTTTTCCCTTTCTGTTCTAATGGCTGAACCATTATCAACACAAAACATATAATATGTAATATCATGAGATTGATATCTTCTTTGCCAACTATTCTACAACCACCAAGTCATTTTAAATTATCTGTTAACACCCACATAATGGGGAGTTGAACCTGTCAAAATTACCTCAACTGTGTCTTTTACATTTCCCTCTCCTCTTTTCCTCCACAGATATTGGTTATATTATTGAAATTATTATTTGCTTTATGGTAGTCTCCTCACCATTCAGTCCTTCCTATACACCCATTTTTAAGATGAACTTTCTAGACACTAATTTAAAGTGTTTGTTTTATACTCGAAGAATTTTATGATTCCTTATTGACTATAGATTTTAACTCAAATCTCCAAGTATTCATGACTTTCTCAATATAACACAGTCTACATTTCTATTCTTATGATATTAACTCTGTTCCCTCCATGCACAACTACTATAGCGTTTATTATAACCACACGATAACTTTTATTTCCTATGAAATTTCTGTGCACTAATAAAATTTCAAGCTTTGCTATTATCTTGGCAAAGATGTTCTTTTCTCTTTGCTTTATCAGTTACAATTCTCATATTCACTCAAATGTCATTCCCTTTATTAACTTTCCCTGGTCATGACACCCATTCTAAAAACAAGGTCAGGAATTTTCCTGGCAAGGACACCTAGGTGGCTCAGTTGGTTAAGCATCTGCCTTTGGCTCAGGTCATGATCCCAGGGTCCTGGTATGGAGCCCTTCATCAGGCTCTCTGTTCAGTGGGGAGCCTGCTCCCCACTCCTGCTTCTCCCTCTCCCTCTGCCTGCGGCTCTGCCTACTTGTACTCTCTCTGTGTCAAATAAATAAATTAAATTAAAAAAAAAATTCATGGCAGGCTATATATTTAAGAGTTGTACACAGTCAACAAGTAGGTAAAAGATAATATTCCATTTTTATTTTATGTTGAAAAATAAAAATAAAAGTTCTGGATTATTTTTAATAACTTAATACAATAGACTGCCATGACAAAGATAATTTTGTATACAAATACAATATGTAAAATAAAGACTAAGACCAGGACCTCAGGATTAGGATAATGATCTGTATTTTATTGCATGATGAGAAGGTATTTTATCATAACTTTATTATTTTATCACAAAAACAAGTTTAAAATTTTTAAACTATGATTATCAATTTTCTCTCAGGAGCATATTTTTAATAAAAAATATCCCATTAATATAAGACTCTCTGAATGGGAGCAATGGATCTTTATGCTTGTTATAGTACTCATTGCATTAAAAGGTTATTAGGGACTATAAATATTTCACTTGTCTTTAACAATCATTTCTTACATTGTATTCTTAAGACATTGTCATGGCCTAGGAAGTGGCATGAAATATAGAAAAGGGGTATAAGAACAAACAAAATTCGGTGTAATTACCAGTTTAGCAGCTTTTTTTACTTGATTCTCTGATACTGTTTTTTGTTGTTTTTTTTTTTTAAGATTTTATTTATTTATTTGACAGAAATCACAAGTAGATGGAGAGGCAGGCAGAGAGAGAGAGAGGGAAGCAGGCTCCCTGCTGAGCAGAGAGCCCGATGCGGGACTCGATTCCAGGACCCTGAGATCATGACCTGAGCCGAAGGCAGCGGCTTAACCCACTGAGCCACCCAGGCGCCCTGTTGTTGTTTTTTAATCAGATAGTCAAAAGGTAACTATACCCACCTGTCATTTTGTTTGTATTTTTTTTTAAGGACCAGATTTCACATCTAGTAGTCCTATAACACAGGTTACCCTCAGTAGATACTTCAAGTCACTTTCCTTTTATGACTCTATTTCAGAAGTCTTCTTTGGCTGTCATAGAAGTCCTTTTAAGCTTTGTAATGTTTTAAAAGAAATAAAAACAATAGTCTTGGATTTACTTTAAAGAGATTGATTACTCTTTAAAGAATGTAGACCTTTGAATTTTGTTTTCAAAACAGAGACAAATTTTTTGGTACAATAAGCTGCCTACAGAATTGAATGTAGGCTCATATTGTTATAAGAAAAAATACACTTACAGGCATTTCATTCAAGATAGTGAAAAGAAGGTTCACAGAAAAGTTTTCCAAAATAGAAAGCACATTAACAGATTGCACTGCTCATAGGCATACTCAGTGACACTCTCTTGAGTATTGCTTTGTTCTCTTTGTTATAGCGTTTGCATATCAGTAAAAATAGTTATTTATGGAAGACTTGTTTTGTTTCCATGGAACAAGTTTGCCTCAATGAAATAGGTTAAAGCAGTTGTAATGTAACATAAGAATATTATTTTCTTACTCCAATTTATTGATCCAAGATAATTATATGATTAATTCAGATCCTTAACTTACCAAAATTAAAAAAAAAATGGAGAAAGTGAATAGAAACACTACTATTCTAAAAGTAATTTCCTCTATTTGTTCCACATAGCAGAAGTTGTATAAAGGTCTATCACTGATTTACAAAAAATTCCAGTCACAAGGGCCAGTGTGTCATAATTTAACAAAGAAGGAAACAGATGTCAATAAATTAGTATATAGGGATATTAGAAAAGATTTGAGCTGTTTTAATATAGTACATTGGTATTTAATGTCTCTACAAGTAATGAAATTCAGAAATATCATACATAGTTTATTTTCCATGTAGATATATATTTTTTAAAGATTTATTTTGAGAGAGAGAGAAAACATGCGAGGCAGAGGAAGACGACAGAGAGGGAGAAAAGCAGACTCTCTGCTAAACACAGAGCTGGACTCAGGGCTCTATCTCACAACCCTGAGATCATGACCTGTGCTGAAAGCAAGAGTCAGATACTTAACCACCTGAGCCACCCAGGTGCCCCTGCACACAGATATTTTTATGTAATTCTATTCACTAGTACGCTATAAATGTTTGTTCCTACTAGGAAAATGTTGTCTATTATTTCCATAGGTGAAGCCATTTTACTGGTATCTGGGGAGTAGAGGAAAAACAAGCAGTGGTTTCATGAGAGTCTAGGTGTCTCCTCTCACATCTGAAATAATATGACTGCACTCTCCCTTCTGAAATAACATGATTACAGCCTACTTTCATAAGTTTCAAAATCCTTGGTACATTACTCAGAATTTTCTATTCTCATGACCTGTAGTCACTCTCTAAACCTATTATTCAAAACAGTGTTTGAATCAGAGTAAATTACTCATGTAAATCAAATGTGTGTTGAGCCTCTGCTATGTTTACCAGGCCAGGGCCATTCTCATCCATTACAGAGACTAACAATCTAATAGTCACACAGACATCTACTCAAATCTCAAATGATTACTAAAAAGTATGTTTGTTATAATGAAAATTTACTTTAAAACACAGTAAGAGTGTTTTTTTTTTTTTAAAAAGTACCCTTAAATTTCTTTTGGGATTTTATGCAAGACTTTACAAATGAGATGTATTTGGATTTGAGACTTGAGGTAAAAGTTCAAATTCCTGAGGCACATGAACAGCTGGTATATTGAGGAGGGAATCCTGTGAAGAGCAGATGGCAATGAAATGACTTGATGGTATCAAAAATTTTTCCTGTTTCTCAAATTGCTAGAGCATACATTTCATTTGCATAACACATTTTAAATATTAGTCTGGATAGGAAGATTAAAATAAATACATCTATTATTCATCAGTTAAACTTTATGTTTATGGACACTTGACTTCTACTCTTTTCCTCTGGCCAGACTGGTTTATTTGTTTTTGTATGTGCATTCTGTCCTTCTCTGTACCCTAAAATATGTGTTCAGTGCCAACAAGTTACTAGTTCACCTCATTGTCTCTAATAGTTGTCATATATATTAAGCAGTCAAAAGTTTCCATTATAAAATAAAATCAGTATTTTCAGTTGAATTTTTAAGGACAACTATAAGGACAAATATACTGTTCATTATTCTAATGGGAATGAAAATTAATTTTAAAAATTAAGCACATTTTATTTTTGATCTTTTAAGAGGTCTTTTTTCCCAATTCCTAAAACAGCATATAAAGTCTCAAGCTAATGAGTTACTCTACTAAAATTAATAATAGAATATATAATCATTAAAAAATAAAAACAAAATTACCTGGTCAATATAAGATTTTTGACATTTTAAAACATTTTAAATAGTTTTCAATACAGAATTAAAAATACCACTCTGATAGGCTTTTAAGTTACCATTAACTGTATTGACACTTTTGTTAGAATATGGGTAGTTAAGTCTGATAATATTTCACACAGAAATAATTATACTTTGGTTACTGAAATTCAGACCAAAAATACATTCCATTCCTTATGCTGCTTTAAAGAATAAAAATCACAGGAAGACATTACTCCATCTATGTATATGTGTATGTGTCTGTATATTGGACAGTTTTAGCATTCTTTTATATTAGATTTGTATATAATGCCCTCTGTAATACATATTGTCAAAAAATTAAGAACATTGTCCTGTAAAAATCAATGATCATCTTTTTTTCTTCTTCTACATTTTTTCTTTAGTGTTTAAATTTAGCTGAAGAAATAAGTACATCTTTATATCAAAATGTCATATACAATTGTGAGAGTGAATTTTAACAAGTATGCTTTGAGCTATCAGACAAAGATTTATGAATTAAAAATCTGTAAGGTTGGGGCGCCTGGGTGGCTCAGTGGGTTAAAGCTTCTGCCTTCGGCTCAGGTCATGATCCCAGGGTCCAGGGATCAAGCCCTGCATCAGGCTGTCTGCTCCGCGGAGAGCCTGCTTCCTCCTCTCTCTCTCTCTGCCTGCCTCTCTGCCTACTTGTGATCTCTGTCTGTCAAATAAATAAATAAAAACTTAAAAAAATAAAAAAAAAGACAAAAAATCTGTAAGGTTAATTTACCCAGAAACAATATAAACACTAAACATTCAAAATAGGAAGTAACTATGTGAATGTGATGGAAGTGATAAATATTGGAAACTGCTTTTTGCAATAGGTAATTTTACAATACCTATTTTACCTTTTTTCCCCCTATTTTGGTGCAAAAGAGGATTTGAGTGGGTCTACTCCCAAATTCAGAATTCTAAATGCTTCTGTTAAGCTCAATACAGTCCAGCTAATTCTATATGTTCATAAGTGGGAAATTTGTAACTGAAAGATGTTTTCTTAATATAAATTCATCTGTTTTATCCACCAAGTACTAAAAAATCTAATATGAATAGGCAATTATTATAGACAAATCTGCTTTTCCTTTTCTATACATCTCACCACAGGGCTTTAGATTTTCAAAATCTAGGTTCTGGGCAGAATCATGAAGTTAATTTATTCATGCCCCAGCCTTAGATCAATACTTATTTAAATCATTTTCAGGAAAAGAAGAAATGGATGTTATCACATGTCTACTCACTGGCATCAGCCCTTATTAACCCCTGTCTGAATTCATTCTTCTTGATTATAAACAAAATCCACCACCTACCAATTTCTGATGTTTCTTCTGTTTAGTAAATTCAACATCACTCTTTTTGCAGAAATATTGAGAAGAACAATAAATCCCACACCATTTTCCTTCTTAACTCAAGTTGTCACCACAATTTTCACACATACAGTAACAACTGTAATCATCATGATTTAACATCACTATTCCAATGCACTATAAAAACATTGACAATGGAAATCATAGATTATTAGAATCATATTTAATGATTACATAGGTAGAATAGGTCTATCATTTTCTTCTAATTGATCTATTGGGAATTTTATAAGTTAATTAATGAGACTAATTTCTTTAATAGTGAGGCTATTCTCTAATAGGCTAATAGACTATTCTCTAATTTCTAATACTATTTGTAAATAAACTGGAGAATTTTTAAAATTTAATTTTTTTTTTCAGTGTTCCAAAATTCATCGTATGCCCCAAACCCAGTACTACATGCAATGCATGCCCTCCTTAATACCCACCTCCAGGCTCACCCAACCCCCAACCTCCTCCCCTCCAAAACCCTCTGTTTCTCAGAGTCCACGATCTCTCATGGTTTGTCTCCCCCTCTGATATCCCCCAACTCACTTCTCCTCTCCATTTCCAAATGTCTTCCATGTTATTCCTTATACTCCACAAGTAAGTGAAACCATATAATACTTGACACTCTCTGCTTGACTTATTTCACTCAGCATAATTTTTTAAAAGATTTTTTAAAATTAAAATTTGACAAAAATTACTTGATTATTTTTACAGGTCCTGGAATAAAATAGTGTTTAACATATAATTACAAATCAAGTTAAATGCTTTCCCATTATAATTTGTACACAATTTTATACTATTCATTGTGATTATTAATTCTGTAATCAGATAATATAAAACTACTAAACTAATAAGACTTCTTACCTTTTAAACATTTTTAGAAGTTTCATTGTCAGATTATTTTCTGTGCTCTTTACATTAATCATATAATACAATAAACCTATGAGATAGGAGTTATTCTTATATGTATGAGTAAACTGAGGAATAAAAATTTAAGAATTTGCCACAAATCTCACAATGTGCAGATGACAAAAGCTTAACTCAAACCCAAGTAAACTGCACACAGAATCTGCACATAACAATGGGGCAGCAATAGGGACAATTAGCCAGATGTTATTTTTAAGCTCAGTTTTTTTCTTAAAAACTTAAAAAAATTATTTTGCATCTTTTAGAAAGAGGCAATTGTTGTCATGGGTGATACTTTACAAAAATATGCTTAATCACCAAAGAATTGAGAACATGAAATGGAAGTACAGGCAATTCTAGCATAAAAATATGGCAGTTATAAATTTTGCTTGTCTGGTTGTTTTCTGATTGAGAAAGTTACAGATTATTCTGATGTACAAATTAAGGTGTGTATGCATCATAAAATATAAGATTTCTATTAAATATATGTATATATATATGCATCTATGAATATTCATACAAGCTATTAATCTACATAAAATCACAGTGCTTGCAAATGTACAGATACATAACATCAACCAAGAAAAGGTCCCAGTACAATGAACAAATATGAGCTAATTTATAAATTTCCTTAATGTTTTGAAAAAGAAATGTATTAAAAATATCCTGAAGGCTTCATAAACTTATGGCCTTCTCTCTTCCATTTCTTTCCAGGGAATGAAAAGGGAATTGTATTCGTTTTATATAGATTCTATGTATAGGTATGTTGTTAATGGTCCATTATGATGTTTAATTATTGCTGTTGATTTTTCAGCAATTACTCTAAACCTCTGTCATCCAAATACAAAGTCTTCCCAGCCTCATGATACTCTCAGCATGTGACTCCCAATTCTGACATCAAGAAAATTACAATCATCTAACACTAAATTATCACAAGTTTGAGTTCCCCATTTTAAAAAATTTCTCCGTAACTACACACATTTTCTTTTCCATTTGTTTCAGAGAATAACTCTTTTCACACGTTTTTGAAAGTTAAACCCTAAAAATATGCCCTTTATGGTATTTATTCCATCAGCTATAATGACAGTCAGTTTTGCTGTTTTGCATTCTCAGTCATTCTCTATTACCTCATTTTTTAACATATTAAGTTTAATTAAAGGCAATCAATGGTCTCATTTTTAAATCCAAATAATCTAGACCTTTGATCCTTCTTATAATTATTTATCTCTTTTCTGTTATTTAATGTTTTATTTCTCCTCTGATAATCCTGACTATGCCATGACAAACATATCTACGATCTTATATATTTTTTTTCTTATCCATGAATCCATTTTTTTCACTAGATTCTGTCCAATTTACTTTCTTATTTGTTACTAGGCTTCTTCTCTTTCTACATTCAGCAGACATTTATTGCATACTGACTCTATGCCAATTTCTGTGCTAAACTGCCAAAATATTTTTATCTTTTTGTGGAAGTTTCAAAATATGTTTTAGGATTTTTATCAAGAATGGAAAGGAAGCAATTTATTTCTCAAAGGTGTTATCTTTCATCTATTTTTTTTTAAAAACTTATGCAGTTATCACTCTAAAAACTATGCAGTCATCCAAGCTCACCAACTATCTTGAAGTCAGATTTAGAGAGACCTGGAATAGTAATTAGAATTGTAATGCAGAATCTTTTTTCCGGGGTGCCTGGATGGCTTAGTCAGTTAAGCATCTGCCTTCAGCTTGGGTGATAATCCAGGGGTCCTGGGATCAAGCCCCATGTCATGCCCCCTGCTTACTCTCCCTCTCTCTCAAATATATAAATTAATTTTTTTAAAAAAGAATTTTTCTTCCATCAACTGAGCCTTCATAAAAGTCTGTAACTATGAAAGGCATACTAAATGTAGCCAAAACCTTAACAAAAATGCATCATACAAATGCAGTTATTTAAGGAAATGCAGGGTCTCAGAGTCTCTGTCCTAAATAGACATTCCTAGCTAAATTCAGATAAAGAAATGCACCCTATTCTCTGAGCCAGCAATTGAACTGCTAGCTATTTACCCAAAGAATACAAAAATACTGATTTGAAGGGACACATGCACCCAATGTTTATAGCAATGTTATCAAAAATAGCAAACTATGGAAAGAGCCCAAATGTCCATTGACTGATGAATGGACAAATATATATAATGTAATATTACTCAGCCATCAAAAAGAATGAAATCTTGCCATCTACAATGACATGGATGGAGCTAGACAGTATTATGCTAAACTAAATAAATCAGTCAAAGAAACACAAATAGCTTATGATTTCACTCCTGTGGAATTTAAGAAACAAAACAAATGAACATAGTAGGTAAAAAAGAGACAAACCAAGAAACAGTCTTTTAGCTATGGAGAAAAAAACTGCTGGTAAGCAAAGTGGAGGTAGGCAGGGGGATGGGTTAAATAGGTGATGGGTATAAAGGAGGGCACTTGTGATGAACACCAGGTGTTGTATGTTAGTGATGAATCACTAAATTCTATACCTGAAACTAGTATTGCACTGTATTTTCAAACTAGCTGGAACTTAAATAAAAACTTAGAAAGAAAATAACAATAAAAGAAATAAATTTCCAAAAACAAATGCAGCTTAGAGAAAGTGCCCTTACCCATATAGGAAAACAGGGAAGGCAAGAAATGAGCCATTCATAGATTTGAGTGGTATCTTCTAACATAGAGCTGATTATGCATCACCTTATTTTCAGTTGAGTGAGCCTCCACATTTTTTTCTTCCAAATTTTTATTTAAGTTCTAGTTAGTTAACATATAGTGTAATATTATATTCAGGACTAGAATTTAGTTATTTGTCACTTACATATCCTCTGCATTTTTAAGTATACTTAGTAAGTAACCCATTGCATCTAAAAATAAAAAAACTTGGGGCACCCAGGTGGCTCAGTGGGTTAAAGCCTCTGCCTTCAGCTCAGGTCATGGTTTCAGGGTCCTGGGATCGAGCCCCACTTCACATTGGGCTCTCTGCTCAGCAGGGAGCCTGCTTCCCCCTCTCTCTCTGCCTGCCTCTCTGCCTACTTATGATCTCTGTCTGTCAAATAAATAAATAAAATCTTTTTAAAATATTAAAAAATAAAAACAAAAAACTAAAACCCAAACAAAATGAAACAAAATAAAAGCACATGCAAACAGATTAATCCATAATTTAGGTTTTCAAACTGATTTATTATCTCACATCTCCATTTTAATCAATGTCACTATTAACTTAGGTTAATTTGTTTTAGTTCAAGTCAAAAACTTCTGAATCATTTCTAACAACTCATGTGCTTATGCTTCTAAAATACAAGTAATTGACATTCCTATTGATTCTGCATTTGAAATATATTGCTGATCCATTTCCTCAGGATCTCATTAACAAAAATATGGCAATATCTACTTAACTGTTCTCTTAATCTTTGATCCTCCCTGCCTGTCTCTCATCCTCCCTACTACCTATTTAATCATAGTAAGTTATAACTATTTATGACATTTCTGTGTGATTAACTTCCAGCAGTTTTTATTTCCTGCTGATAAATATAAACTCTTCACATGGAAAATGTTTGTCCAATACAGTCTCAGGTTACACGTTTCCCCACTATTATTAATAGCATTCACTGTCTTTTTCAAAAGCATTCTACTTTAAGTTATATACTATGATGAAAAATAAAATAGTGATTGCAAGGGAATGGGTGTGAAAGAGGGAATTGAATGCAGCAGATCACAAGGGAACTATTTGGGGTGATAGAAATATTTTATATCTGCATTGTGATTGGCACACTACTGTATAATTTTGTCGAAATTCATGGAACTGTGCACTACAAAAGGGTGAATTTTACTAGATGTGAATTATACTTCAGTTAAAACTAATTAAAATATATCTTCTGGAAATCCCAACAACAATTTCTATTGTATTAGTTAAAACAGCCAAATTTTCTTTTTCCTTTTTTTAAGGTGGGAAGGGGCAGAGGGAGAATCAAGTCGGCTTCAAGCCCAGGGGATCAGACCCTGAGATCGTGACCTGAGCTGAAATCAACACTTAACTGACTGAATCACCCAGACACCCCTCCTTTTTTTTTTTAAACTAATCAGAAATGTAATTAATGAAGATGAAATTTGACATTATTTGATATACATTTTTTTTAAGATTTTATTTATTTATTTAAGAGAGAAAGCCAGAGAGCACAAGCAGGGCGGGCAGCAGAGGGAGAGGGAGAATTAGGTTCCCCACTGAGCAGGGAGCCAGATGTCCGGCTGGATTCTAGAACCCTGGGATCATGACCTGTGCTGAAGGCAGATGCTTAACTGACTGAGCAAGCCTCCCAGGCACCCCTGATGCAGTGCTTTAGAAGGATGGCAGAATTGAATAACTCAAGCTATTTATCTTTTTAATCACTGTGTTGTAATTCTTTCTCTCTCTCTCTCTGTTTATTAAATGTCCTGCTTAAATGTAGGACTTCATAGCACAATGGGGCTCGGAAAATAGAAAATAACGAAATCTATCTTGTTTATGAAGACTTCTTCAGTTTCTGTATTATTTCCTCTTCTCATATACAATCACACTACTCTTTTATAATTCTCTTTTACCAGATATTCCATTGTTTTATACTGTAATTATTTATAAACATGTAGTTGACAATATAGTAGGTTACACAGAATCTTTGTAAACATGAAAATTTTGGAACTGGGTCTATTTTGGGTTTAAAATTTAGAAATAATGGATAATGAGTTAAAATCAAAACAAAATAATGTTAAAAACAAATACAATTCAAAAAGTTTGGGAGCCTATGGTAAATAGACTGTATGATAAAAACCTACATTAAAAAAAATTGTATTAATCACAGTAGGAATATTGATCAGAAATGGAAACACAATAAAAAATATCAAAGTAATAAGGCCGAAACTATATTAATAGAAGTACTTCTTAGGGAATAAGATGTCTGGCTTATAGGCTCATCTGATTGAAAAACTTGTGGACATATGTTTATTCAGTTATTTAGCTAGATACTGGTAAACATGTCAATTATATAACAAACTTTTTGTTTTGATTTCATGCTCAGTAAGCAATCTTCTATTTATAAGTTAGTTTTTCACATGTGGTATGATTTCATAGTATATTTAGAAGAGAAATTTAATTTATGGTCCTTTGCTAATTATATTTTACTGTTCAATTAATATTTTTAATATCTATTACTCTTATAAATGTGAGTCATATAATTCTGTCCCTGACAACATCACAAGCAGCATTCTGACTTTACTTTTGGGTCTATTAAACCAAGGCAAATGTCCTCTGAGATATTTTGAAAGATAATCATTTGGCCTTTCTAAAGAAACTACTCTGAAGTTATTATGGGCTACACAATTGCTTCAACATCTGCTTTTGAATATATTTATATTTTATTCATTTCTTACAATACACTTCCAACTATTTGAAGGTACAGCTAGTTGTCTTACTTTAGATTCATTCATTTACTTACTAAAAAATATTAATTGAAGCCTTATTATATCTCAGATAATTCTCTTGGTGTTAAGGACTTAGTAGTGAATCATAAGAAAATAAAAATTTTTGCTTTCATAGGCATACATAATAGTGCATGTTATGTACACTATATGCAGTAGATTTATTTCATATGTAAGTGATTTGCTATGTTGGAAAAATGAAAGTAGTAGAAGGAAGACAGTAATAGTTTCATTTTATGAGGTAGAAAATCCCAGGTATTTCCTATAACTGAGGGAATATGGAATAAGTAACTGATGTTCAAATATATTTTAAAATTATAGAGGCATTAGGATGATGGGGGTGGTGAGATCCATTAAGCACCGGACTCCTTGGCTTAGGTCCTGATCTCAGCGTGGTGAGATGGAGCCTAGCATTGGGGAGAGGGGATTGGAATTCTCCCTCCTTTTCCCTCTATCATCCTGCTTGTGCACTCTCTATATAAATAAATAAAAAGTAAATGAATCTTTAAAAAAAATTACAAAGCCTCAAACTCAGAAAACTATAAAGTACTCATGAAAGAAATTGAGGAAGATACAAAGAAAGGGAAAAATGTTCCATGCTCATGGATTGGAAGAACAAATATTGTGAAAATGTCTATGCTACCTAAACAATCTACACATTTAATGCACTCCCTATCAAAATCCCATCCATTTTTTTCAAAGAAATGGAACAAATAATCCTAAAATTTATATGGAACCAGAAAAGACCTCGAATAATTAGAGGAATATTGAAAAAGAAAGCAAAAGTTAGTGGCATCACCATTCCAGACTTCAAGCTCTATTGCTGTCATCATCAAGACAGCATGGTACTGGCACAAAAACAGACACATAGATCAATGGAACAGAATAGAGAGCCCAGAAATAGACCCTAAACTCTATGGTCAACTAATCTTTGACAAAGCAGGAAAGAATGTCCAATGGAAAAAAGACAGCCTCTTCAATAAATGGTGTTGGGAAAATTGGACAGCCACATGCAGAAAAATGTAACTGGACCATTTCCTTACACCACACACGAAAATAGACTCAAAATGGATAAAGGACCTCAATGTGAGAAAGGAATCCATCAAAATCCTTGAGGAGGTGACAGGCAGCAACCTCTTCAACCTCAGCCGCAGCAACTTCTTCCTAGGTACATAGCCAAAGGCAAGGGAAGCAAGGACAAAAATGAACTATTGGGATTTCATCAAGATCAAAAGCTTTTGCACAGCAAAGGAAACAGTTAACAAAACCAAAAGACAACTGACAGAATGGGAGAAGATATTTGCAAACGACATATCAGATAAAGGACTAGTGTCCAAAATCTATAAAGAACTGAACAAACTCAACACCCAAAGAACAAATAATCCAATCAAGAAATGGGCAGAGGACATGAACAGACATTTCTGCAAAGAAGACATCCAGATGGCCAACAGACACATGAAAAAGTGCTCCATATCACTCGGCATCAGGGAAATACAAATCAAAACCACAATGAGATATCACCTCACACCAGTCAGAATGGCTAAAATCAACAATCAGGAAATGACAGATGCTGGCGAGGATGCGGAGAAAGGGGAACCCTCTTACACTGTTGGTGGGAATGCAAGCTGGTGCAACCACTCTGGAAAACAGCATGGAGGTTCCTCAAAATGTTGAAAATAGAACTGCCCTATGACCCAGCAATTGCACTACTGGGTATTTACCCTAAAGATACAAATATAGTGATCCGAAGAGTCATGTGCACCCAAATGCTTAGAGCAGCAATGTTCATAACAGCCAAACTATGGAAAGAACCTAGATGTCCATCAACAGATGGATGGATAAAGAAGTGGTATATATATACATACATACAATGAAATATTATGCAGCCATTAAAAGAAATGAAATCTTGCCATTTATGATGACGTGGATGGAACTAGAGGGTATTATGCTTAGCGAAATAAGTCAATCAGAGAAAGACCATTATCATATCATCTCCCTGATATGAAGAAGTTGAGAGACAACATGGAGGGTTTGGGGGGTAGGAAAGGAATAAATGAAACAAGATGGGATGGGGAGGGAGACAACCGTAAGAGACTCTTAATCTCACAAAACAAACTGAGGGTTTCTGGGGGGAGGGTAGGGAAAGGGTGGTTGGGTTATGGACATTGGGGAAGGTATGTGCTATGGTGAGTGCTGTGAAGTGTGTAAACCTGGCAATTTACAGACCTGTACCCCTGGGGTTAATAGTACAATAAAATAAAAAAATTAAAAAGCATTTAAACTTCCAGTTTTTTTTTAATTTTTATTTTATTTTATTTTATTTGACAGAGGAAGAGATCACAAGTAGGCAGAGAGGCAGGCAGAGAGAGTGGGGGAAGGTGGCTCCCCGCTGAGCAGAGAGCCTGATGTGGAGCTCCATTCCAGGACCCTGAGATCATGACCTGAGCCAAAGGCAGAGGCTTAACCCACTGAGACACCTAGGCACCCCTAAACTTCCAGTTTTATCTTTGACAGGTAAAGTGTCATTCATTTTTATGATTACAAAAAAAAAAAAAAAACTGTGAATAAAAAGATTAAAGTCAATGACTTTTCTGGAATCTAAGAGCTGGTATTTCAGGACAAGCTGCCACCTAAAACTGTGGAGGGACAGATGACTTCTGAATCACATCCAAAATCAGCTAACCTAGAACAGATGAACTGGAGCAGTTAACTGTTTTTTGATGATTTGCTAGAGGCTACGTATGGACTAACATAAGACTGAAACACTTCTAAGAACTAGAATCTAAGCCCCCTCCCTTCTGTGGAACTTTACCTTCAGGAACCCCACCAGGTTCTCACAGTGAAGAGCCAAGAAAGATCCTCATTTAGCTGTGGCAAGAAGGATGAGAAAGAAATCATCCAGAAATACAAGACATCAAGTGCATTCTCCATTAAAAAATGATTATCCTATAAGGATGAAAGGCTTTACCACAGTCTTAGCCAACCTGGACAAAGACATTCTCTAGATTCCAGACCCTCCTCAGTAGATTTGCTGTCTCACTTAAGGAAGAGGAGCTAAGAAACCCTTATAAAAGTGACAACCCAGGGACACAGGTCTATTAAAGATTGAAACTGAATTATAAGATCACTGAATTCTTTCCATCTCCACATCTTACCATCACTCCTTCAATACTCCACTATAGTAACAATAGGTTACAACTGGAAGAGCTGTGGCAGATCTAATTAAAGACAAATTTTTAAGGAAGGACTAAGATAACAGGAGATATCAAAAAAGGGATACCAGAGGAATTTGATGCCTCTGGCTACAGAAAATATTAAACACAGCCCACTCTCCCAGAAAACATAAAATCTCACACTGCAGGCCTATTGACTGTAGTCCCTGTTACCCAATATTTCATATCTGGATTAAAAAAAAATTACAAGAGACAAAAAAGAAATATCTGAAGAGACAAAGCAAATATCAGAATTAGACCCAGATAAGACACAGATTTGGGGTCTCTGTAAAATGTAAAATAATCAGGATTAAAATGGTAAAAGCCTTAACAAAAAGAAGACACTATGCAAGATCAGAGAGGTAATGTAATCAGAGAGATGGGTACTCTGAGAAAGTACCAAAAGGAAAAACTAAAAATCAAAAGCAGTATAACAGAAATAGAGAATAGTTTGATGGTCCATCAGTAGAATAGAGCCCAATCAATGAGCTTGAAGATACATGAATAGAAGTTTCCAAAGTGAAATCCAAAGAAGAAAAAAAAAGAATGAAAAAAAGCTATGAAGTTACAAAGTACTACATTTGTTTGATCATCTTAAAAGCTACTGTGGATGGAGGAATGTAGGTAGTTCACATCATGAACACATAAATCACTATGTGAATGTTGTTAGATACTGAAATTTTCAGATGAAGCTGTTCACCCTGATTTCCATCCATTCATTCAGCAAACATGGAGCACCTATTATGTGCCAGGTCTTTTTTCACCATTTGAGAGTCAAAGCAACGTGATTGCTACCCTTGAAAATCTTTCATTTCTAGTATCTAGGGCACAAATACGTGTAAGACGACATTTCTGATGGACCTAAGTGCATTTTGGAAAAAACAAAAAAACAAACAACTAATTATTAAGATCAAGATTGGTTTCTGTGAAGCATAACAGAATAGCCACATTGACTGCTTTCTGGTGCTTACTCTACTTTTAAGCCCTTACCATGTTCTAATTCATTTAATAGACACATGAATTCCCCCACTTTATAGATGAAAAAACTGAGGCACAAAGTATTTGAATAATTTGCCTAAGGCTCCATCAGATTGTGTGGTGGAGCAGTAATTCTAACTGGACATCTGCTCTTAGGGCTCTCAGTCTTAGATATTATACTCTACCAGTCTGTTAAGGAAGTGATATTTGACCTAATCATTGAAAGAAAAATATAATTTTATTGAGTGGAAAGGTAGACTTAGGTCTGGTTTTCTAAACAAAGGAGACGTTATACACATAGACCTCACAGAGGAGAGAAACGAGATTAATTAAGTGAATAAAGACCAGTACAGCTAGAACACAGAAAGAGATTGGGAAAAACTGAGGAAAGAGCCTTGAGGAACATAAGAACAGACTAGGTGGAGTTTTGTAGGTCACATTAAAGATGTTGGTCTTTATTTTGCAATAACAGTGGAAAAATGATGTGTCTTAAGCATGGGAGTGATATCATCACATTTGCATTGAAGTAAACAGTCTTGGTTCTCAGAAGGTAAGAGATTGTAGGAGAAAGCCATATGGGAAATCAAGAAATCCATGGTGAGAACTGTAGACTATAAAACACCAAACTTCACTTTCTGGTTTGTCTTCCTTTATTGTAGAGACAAGCAACCTAAATACTACATTCCCCAAGTTTACTTGCAGGTAGGAATCTTGTGATCAAATTTTCATGAAGCAGATGTACTTGTGAGAGACGTGTATGGATGGTGGAACAATAATTTTGCTTTCAGTAGTAATGGGATTCCATAGAGTCTGATTCCAGGATGGAAAGTGGGGATAGAATGTTAGCTATAATTTGACTCTCTGCAATACACCCAGGCAGCTTTGTGAGGAGTAGAAGCAATACCGCAGCATATTCAGTTTGCTAAATTCTCGTGAGTAGGATTGTCATACTAATTCTTTGGCAACAATGAGAGCTTATTGCTTTTTGGCACAGCATATATTTTAGGGCCAGCAACAAACTGTGGATGCTAGGTTCTTTAGGATATTAGGGTTAACGGTATTCCCTTAGTAACTGCCAGCCCATCTACATTTGATTCTGTTACTTTTGCCCAGTGACCTAATTACTATGCCTTATGTGGATTAGTAGACCTGTATAAATTTGGTGCACTGATTTGGAATTGTGCACACTGATTTAGAGAAAATTGTGGTTTGATATATATTATTGACTTCTAGATGGGTCACGGTCTTTTAGTATTATTAGTCCATTAATTTTTTGATCAATTTTTTGATCTAGGTTGCCAAATAAGTCCTCAAAATGAAAATCAAACTTTACCCTTAGATACGGCAAGCATGCAATTTAGTGTGTACAGTAAACAATATTGAGGACAATACAAAGCATTATAATATTTTTGAATAATCAAATATATATTTAAACATATATAATACCTGCACATATACATAATATATAACATATTCTAGTACTTTATACTTTTCCTTTTAGACAATATATGTATTGTGTATTAAAAATAACATGTGTTTCAGTGCTATAGATATAGCATTACCAAAGCATTATCAATATATACAATCTCATTCATGTTTTTGTTTCTGCATTTAAAATATAATTGTCAGAAGTATATTTTCATGTTCTCATTATGATCATTTTTACCAACTAAAGTTACTGAGCTCGTAAGAGCACCTAAAATGTGGAAAAAATTGTAAATGTTATATATAAATATATATAATATACACATATACAAATCTGTATATTTGTATATACATATATACACACTGTAAGAATTCAACACACATTTGTCAATGAAATAGAGTGAAGTAATGTAATAATAAATGGTGAATTAGTGGCTACAGTGCCTCTAGAGCATATATATGTATTTGTAAAATGTTAAAGATATGTATGTTTTTTAAAAGTCTTGTCTTACCTAGTATTTCAATATTTCTTCATATATAGCTTAAATGAAGGTATTTAATGAATTACCTAAAATGCAAAATATTTGAGATACATAAAATTTCCAAAATATTAAAATATATAATATCTAGTCTTATATCCTAATATGGCCCTTTTACAATATAATCACTTGCAGAGAAATAAATAGATCATGTTTTAGAAAAATGTTTCTATAGACAAAAATATTTGTAATAAGCCTTTGGAATATTAGCAAGTCAATAATGGTCAAAATTTTTGTTGACTTTAGTAAAATTTTTATCGGGCTTCCTGGAGTTGTCAAAAATGCCTAAATTGAAAAACTTAATGCTTTTAATCATCTGAATTCAAACAATAGGATGAATAAAGCAAAAAAATAAGTCATTATGAGATTTTGTTATACGTAAATTTTGTCATTTTATTGTTTTATAAAATTTATAGGCAAAGTTTTTAAAACAATTTCCACAATATACATTTTACATGAAATTGATTACCTTTGATTGTATATACCTCACACATTTCAGTGTGTTTATTTTCATAATAGGTATTTTGCAACAGTAAATAATTTACTATTTGCAACAGTAAATTATTTACTGTTTATTATTTGCAACAGTAAATAATTATTATTATTGCAAATAGTAAATTTACTATTTGCCACAGTAAATAATTTACTATTAAATTGTATTTCAATTAATGGAAAAACTAAGCAACTTATTTGCACACTTAACAGAAGCCACAGTTTATATTATAATTATGAAAACCTCATCAGGTGAACTATTATATTTGCTAATATTATGTGGCAGATACCACTTTGGTGCCTTTGAATATGTTTTAAAGGGCCTTATCATTTGTACCCAATATGGTTCTATATGTTTCTTTGTTTTTTCTGACTGGTTTTGCAGACCCTGGGAGGTTATACAATTAAGAATGCTAAACCTGTTGGGGATGCCTGGGTGGCTCAGTGGGTTAAAGCCTCTGCCTTCAGCTCAGGTCATGGTCCCAGGGTTCTGGGATTGAGCCCCACATCAGGCTCTCTGCTCGATGGGGAGCCTGCTTCCTCCTCTCTCTCTCTGCCTATCTCCTCTGCCTACTTGTAATCTGTCTGTCAAATAAATAAATAAAAATCTTTAAAAAAAAAAAAAGAATGCTAAACCTGTTTAAAATAGGAATTGCTGATGTAAAACAAAAACAAAAACAAAACAGTTCTGGAGAAATGAGAAGCAGGGCAAACTTTTTTAGTACCCTTGTATGTCCTTCAGTTTTTCTGTCTCAAGCATCTGGCCCTTATGCTGCCACCCTTTTTCCAGATACTCAACTGCAGACACACCAAAACTTTCCATTACAAGCATTCTTTTTCCTTTAGTCTACGAGCCAATCAGGTTTATCACATACTCCATTTCTTCGGAATTCTGTTTTCTGTTAGTCAGCTGAGAAAGACAATCTTTAAGCCATAAATATTTCTCGGTTCTCTAATAACTGATATCCTGATAGCTCCTACATGGACCATAATAAATATAACTGCAAGGCAAATAAATGGATAACACTAATGATTACCTGGCAACAAGTTAAGACCTGGCACCACACTGGTCAAATACATAATACACACAAATATTCTTTTAATTATTTTTAAAATAAGTTTTTCACATTCTTTCTGTGTGCAAAGTTTAAAATATCTTTGTTTAAAATAATGCTTATAGTTTTTTAACACTTGTAATTTCCTGTAGCATAGGTTAAATAAGTAGAATGTAGGAAAAGTACTCTGAATACAAAGGAAAACTTTTAGAATTATACTACAGGTGTTTTCTGTAAATAATTTCTCAGTTTGTCCTTTTATAACATGTTATTTGAGAAACTGAGGAATATTTTCCTTTTCGTGTTCTAATAGTATTAACTTATTAAATGTTTGAGATAACATGCACAGAGGGGATGAAATATTAAGTGAAATATGTTTTTAAAGATGAAATATTACTCATTAGGTTTTCATTTTTTCTACTTTATTTTAAAAAGTTTTCTCAAATGAAAGGTATCTTCAAATTTACAAAAAAAATTGCCATGTTTAAAAATTCTTTAGCTTACTGGAGTGTTGGAGAATAGTAATGACAGTTCTTTTATTTTATTTATTTATTTTTAAAGATTTTATTTATTTATTTGACAGAGAGGGAACACTAGCAGGCGAAGTGGGAGAAGGAGAAGAAGCAGGCTTCCCACTGAGGAGGGATCCAGTTATGGGGCTCCACGACAGTTCTAATCCTGTAGAGATCAGCCACAGCTGAATCTTAACTTGTATCATTGTATATAAAGGAAACATGCCACCTTTTCTGGAATTTTCCTGGGCAGAGGGCAGGGAGAAACTGAAGACAGAGAGAGGCTGCTACAGGCTGGTAGATAACAGTTTTAAAAAAATAGCAGAGGAAACTTACATACAAGGTTCATTTAGAGTGCAGCAAGGTAAATAGATACCTGCATCTGTTTCCCACACCTTGCGGATTCTTAAAAGCTTATAAAGAAGTCCTAACTAGGCTCAGTCATGTGTACGCTGCAGGTGTTTCTAACATCACACCACCATCTCAAGGCTGTGTCTTTTGAGCAGCTCTGGGAGCAAGAAAGGCAAGGCGGAACCTACATTCCAAGGACAAGGGAGTGGGTGAGGAGCCTCAGGGTCCAGCTCATGGGTATACTGGCAGTTTCCTGTTTGTGATCAAGTTCCCCAGCACAGGCTACAAGTAAATGCTCTTATTTCTAAAAAACTCTGAAGGAATTGACGCCAATGCAGATCTCAGTTGCGTTCCTACTGACAGTGTGTCTTCCAAAGGGAAATTATTTTTGAACGATGATACAATTTACTTTCCAATACTTTTTAAATATGCTTTAATATGTTAGTATAATTTGTGTACATTCTCTTCCTTAGGTAATCCTTATTTTTGACTTACAGATCTTCAGAATTGAGGGACCCAAAATACATGTTTTTGTTCCTTAAGATTTCCACAGCAAATCTTTATTCTCAGTGTAATGTGGCCTGACAAAATTGAATATAGTACTATACAGAAAAAATATAAATGAAGCAGCTTGCCACAAATATAGCTATCATTCAAGAATAAGGGTGTTTGGGGGACGCCTGGGTGGCTCAGTTGGTTGGACGACTGCCTCCGGCTCAGGGCGTGATCCTGGAGTCCCTGGATCGAGTCCCACATCAGGCTCCCAGCTCCATGGGGAGTCTGCTTTGCTCTCTGACCTTCTCCTCGCTCATGCTCTCTCTCACTGTCTCTCTCTCTCAAATAAATAAATAAAATTAAAAAAAAAAAAAAGAATAAGGGTGTTTGGAATGCAGTTTGCAATTTCCTTCATTGGATATACCAGGTTTTTTGGTTTGGTTTGGTTTTCATATTACATTGAAGGGACTGACTTTAAAAAATACCAGCCCTGACCAGAATGTGGGAAGGCTTGTTCTGATATTCCTTAAAGTGGTGCACAAGAGGTGCCACTTTAGATACCAATCCTCAAACCTCACCACAATGCCCCTTGATCTAAAAACCTTGTTCTATAAAACAGAATAACTGTGGTGACAGATCCTTTGTTCCCCAAGCCCTCCACCCCCCTTAAGAGGTCAATTTGAATACAATGTTGTGTAAGGTATTTGGAGTGGATTGCTTCACTTTTTGGTCTCAAAATGCCCCCTTAGTGTGGAGGATACTTGACTGACCCTCGTCCATCTTCTAATAGAAGTGAATGCACAAAAGCTGTGAGAGAAGAGAGTTGAATGATATGAGCTGTATTACCACATGGCATTCTGCTTCAAGTCACTGTGTGCACAGGGGATATGATTCATAGCAGAGGGTAGCAGTCTCAGATTAAGGGGCACCTGAAATTCACTGGCTAAAATGATGAAAATGAAATTAGAGAAAACATAAAAACAAATTGATGGCCTATGGGACACTATCAAGTAAACAAAAATATGTGCAATTAGAGTCACAAGCGGTGGGAGGAGGAGATGAAATCTGAATGAACAATGATCAAGTATTTTTTAGAATTTTATGAAACTTGAAACCCACTGACACAGGATGCTCAATAAAATATAAGGATAAGTGAAAGAAAACCAGATTAAATCACATCAAATTCACGTTTGCTGGACTTCTAGTTATTGATCCTACCTACAAAGATACTGGAAGTTGTTCATTCCCACCTTACAAAAAGCAAATAGTGAGCAACTGAAAAATCAATGACTTCTTTTTAGCCATCAGAGAACTGAGTTTCAGGGCAAACTACCACTCTGAAACCTGGAGAGTCAGGTGACTGATGTGACTTCAGAGAGTCACAACCAAGATTCACTTATCTAGGACAGAAGCAGCTGAAGCCACTGGTAGGCATAGTTAAGTGGTAATTTTGGCGAATTGCTGGAAGACGAGTGTAGATTCCTTTAAAAATGACAGACTGCTGGCAGACAGTCTTGCAGAGCTTCTATATTTTTGCGGATTTTACCTCCAGGAACCATATCAGGTCTCATAGTAAGGAGCTGGAAACAATCTTTCACGTTTATGCAGAAGGAGAGAAAGAATAACCATTATAACATATTCTAGATCATTCTACATAATAAAGACCTACTCTCCAATTTGTGTGTGTGTGGGGGGGGTAGAATTTATCAGAACTTGATTCCATCTGGGGAAAGATCATTTCTCCCATTCTATTTTGTTTAGCCTTCCTTTCATACCTAAGGATGGGGGGAAAAACTAAGAAACTCTTGTGAAGTTCACACCAAGGAATATAGGCACACTAAAAACCCAACTTAATCATAAAATTTTAGAATACATGTCCATCCTCAAGGTTACAGTATGCTAATAATGAATTATAGCTAAAAGATCCAAAAGACAAAGACACTCTTTGTAGAGGAGTACTTAATAGGGGAAGTCCAAAGTTGACAAGGGAAATACAAACAATGATAATAAATAAATAGGAATCCTCTGGCATCTACAGTTATAGCAAACATTAAACACAAACTCCTAGCCAGACTAATCTAAAACTTCTCACCAAAGGCCTGTTTACCTCAGTTCCTATATATCACATTTGGTTTTTACCAGAAAATTATGAACATGTTAAAAAAGAAGAAAAAAACACTATCAGAAGAAGCAATTTGGGCATGAGAATCAGGTATGGCAAAAAGTCAGAATTATCATATCGGAAATTTAAAATAACTATGATTATTATATTAAGGACCCTAAAGTAAAATATGGACTATATGCAAGAGCATATGGGGAATACAAGCAAAGAGATGGAAACCCTAAGGTAAAAAAAAGAGAAAGTGCTAAGAAAAAAAAAACAAAACAAAAATGCAGAACACCTTTAATGGGCACATCAATATACTGAAAAATGGCCAAAGAGAAATGTATAAACTCAATGATGGGTTAGTAGATACTCCTTCCACTGAAATGTAGAGAAAGAGAAAATACAAAACAAAAACAGAACATTAACGTACAATTTCAAAAGGAATAATATGCATAGCTAATATAACGAAAAAAGAACAAAGACTGTAGCAGAAGAAATATTTGAGGTAATAATGGCCAAAACTTTAAAAAATTAATGATACACAACACACCATAGATTCAGGAAGTTCAAACAATACCAAGCAGAATAAAAACAAAAACAAATAAAAATAAAAGCTATTCTTAGGGATATTCTACCCAAATTGGGGAGGGGGACAAGAAAAAAATGAGAAGGCCATAGGAAAGTAACTCCTTAGAGAAGTAAGGATACACATTATTTTCGAATACACATCATACAACAGCAGAATTATAGTGGAAGACAGAATTACAGTGGACTTCTGGTCAGTAATCATGCAGTAAGCTAAGCTGAGTGCAGTATTTAGTTTTGAGAGAAACCCACGCAAACTTAGAATTATATATGCCTAGTTAAATTATACTAAAAGTAGAGATAAATCTACTCTAAGGAAATAAAAACTGAGGAATTATCTTTTCCAGCAGACTGGGCTATAAAAATATTAAAAGCCATTTTTCGGGGGGGAAAGAAAGAAGTCACATACCTAGAATTATAGAAATTTTTTCACATGGGGGAAGAAAAAAATTGAGGTAGAATAAATCTTGCTCTCCATAGATGTACAAGTAACTGTTTAAAGAAATGATAAACAACTTACTGGGCTATCATAAGAGAATAAGGGAATAAGGAATAAATGAAATGAATGATAGTAATAAAGATGGAAGGGAGGATTCAGAAATATCCTTTTATACAGTATCTGTACCATATCTAGAACAGTATAATGTCTATTTCTTTGCATTTTTAAAGAACTGGCTTGTTTAGGATTTGAACAGGAATTATACATGATGTACCTGGCATGTTTTTAGTGTCAGAAAGAAGGAAGGTGCTAAAAATGTTAATGAATAATAAAAGATAAATCAATGGAGGTATGTCAGAGGGATATAGGAGCTCCCAATGGCCAAAGCTAGAACAATTTGAGCAAGAAAATAAATATATTAGTACTGCATTATTAACCTCAAAGTATAAAATAAATATCTATATTGTTTTGAAGAAACTGTTTTGCCCATGCTGAAAAATCATTCAAATATCTAAATTTGTGTTGGATGTTGTAACAAATGATGCCAATATTCAGGCCAAGAGGATATGAAAGTCTATGCTATGCATGAAACAGATTGGGATCCAAAGTGGGTTAAGAGAGCCAGGAAAGTTGATTGGCTCTGAGCTTTTACTTTGTTTAGGGGATAGCCTTAGGTGAGGGTTTTGTCCTGTGACTGAGGCTTACAAAGTTTGAACCTCCCACTTGAGCCAGAATAGTTCTGGAATTTCTTATCAGCTCCCTCAGATGTGAAGCATAAGGAGAAAGGGAGTAGTGTGGCTTTAAAGTTACAACTGTGAAACATTAAAAAAATGGAATCAGATTTTATATTATGCATGAGTCCATACTGATATAAAAAAAAAAAAGATGAATAAATAGAAAAGACAAAGCTCCTGTGTACAAAAGTTCCAGATACTTTTTAAAGTTAACTTTTTGAAGTCACCTTCAAGGAGATGAAGCATAATTCCCACTTATTAAGTATAAAGAAAGAGTGAAATTTCTTCCAAAGAGTACAGCAAAGAAAGGGGGTAAAAAGAGTATCTTCACTATAGAGAAATGTAATACTACTTCAGCCCTATGATTAAGCTTACCATCAAGAGTAGTAAGTCATGTTGATAATGGACACTTTTGATATGATTTGATCAGAAATGGCATTTTGCCTCTGTGGTCTTCCTTTTCCAAATCAGTAATCTCAGTCTAATCATAAGAATAATATCAGACAAAATCCAGTTGAGTTAAATTCTGTAAAATACTTGACCGTATTGTCAAGTTTTAGTGAACATGGTTCCCTAAACTAAGGTTTAGTGTCAAACAAGGAATGTCTAAGAAATTGTCAGTTAAGAGTAGCCTCAGGAGAGATAATGGTTAATTATGATAACATCGATGGGATTCTGGAACATAAAAAGGACATTAGGTGATTTTTTAAAAATTTGAGTAATGTTTGAGCATTAGTTAGTAATAGCGTGTTGATATTGGTTCATTAATTATATCCAGTCTACCATATTATCATAAGATATTAATAGTAGGGGAAATTGGGTGTTGGGTATCTGGAAACGCTATTATCCTCTCAATTTTGCTTTTCAAATTCAAAAGTTTATTAAAACACCAAAATTCTGAAAGCCTGTGATAAGGATAAAATCTTAAAGTAACTAAAAAATAAAGACATTTTACTTACTATGTTATTCATATCTAGAAGTTCCATATTTTCATCTTTTACCTTTCATTATTTCCACATTCTATAGTACTTGAATATATTAACATTAGTTCTTTAAGGTCTTTAAGGTCTTATATGCTAATTCATGTATATAATTCTATTTATTCCATTCCTATATATGTATACACACACACACACACACATATACACACACATGTTTATTTTGGGTAACTGATTTTTTTTACTGGTAATAAAAAATCTAGTTCCCTGTATTGTCACATTTTCCTGAATTAGATGCTGGAAATTAAAAATTTTACATTTTTTGAGAGCTGATTTTATTGTTTTAATAGTGTCAATTTGTTTGGCAGATAAGATCAAGTCTATCCTTTCAAGTTGGAGTTTTAGGCAGTATAAAGGCAGTTGTAAATTGCTCTAAGGTTTAGGTATATAGAATGTCCTCAGTGATTAAAGAGGACTCTCTACACAGGCTGTTTGAACCTGAAACGTCTCCCACCCTGTATGAGATCTGGACATTTTTAAGCACCTAGATTCTCAGTTGACTTGTGATTGACCTTATGAAATGTCATCCTAAGTATGCACAACTTAGTATTTATCAGCAGACTCAGAAATAACTATGCAGATATCTAGAGTGCTTTTTCTACCTAGCTCCCTTTTCTCCTGTACTTTGTCCTTTAGACTCTCAGACTTCTATTTAAATTACTAAGACCACTAAAATTTGCTTAGGCCGTCTACCTTGCACTACATTAATGATTAATCCTTGGATTTGTATCATTTGTTTAATTGTTATTCTATATCAGGAATCATAGTCCTGTGCAGTCTGTTGTTCAATTAAAAGACAAACAAAAAGCAAATACTAAGACTATTGCCTGGCATATTTTGTGCAAATATCCTTTTGCATGGAGGATAATATAAGTAGTGATAGTTATAGTATTATGGCTGAAAGCAGAAATCCATCTAATTAAGCAGTCTTTGCAAAAATTCAGATTTCTTGAAAATCCATACTTTTTTTTCACTTTTAAATTTTATCCTCATGCTTCTTGGGAAATTTAGACAAAACTTTCTCAAGTATTATGAGAGAGTAACTTAGTGGTTGTAAATCTTTTTTATTTCTCAGAATGAACTTTTTAATATATCTTACATTCCCAGAATAAACACTGTTAATGATCTATATTATCGGATTTATGTTACCAACTCATGTTTAAGTTTGTTTCATCTGTATTCATGAGAGAGATTTGGAAATTTATTTGTTTTGAAGTCCCTCTATAGTTTTTATACCAATATTACTTAGGTTTCATAAAATGACTTAGTATGTGTTCTTTCTGGAACTTTTCCCTGGAAATATGTGTAAAATATGGAGGTTATTTATCCCTTAAGTATTTGGAATAATTTTAAATCATTGGATCTAGATTTTCTTTTTAGAAAGGTATTTAATAGTGAATTCAATTTTTTTAATATGTCTAGTGTCTCAGTGTAGCAGATGTTGTGCTATGTCATCCAGTTCCCTTTTCAGGACAGAATGACTTACCTTAAACTGCTCATGCTTCTACCAACACTAAGCTTTCAGCCTTCTCATATTACCTTCAGCTGAAGTGAGCTGCCACATTCAAGCTCATTCTCTTCCCAAGAGCAGCCAGGATCTGATGCCTATTCATGCTTTATCCTATTGCAGCAACTCAAAACAAGTGTGTAATACCGTGCTGATTGAGAACTACCATAGCTCTTGGCTGAGGACTTGATTACACTGCAGACTGATGTGATTCCAACCCAATTTTGCTTTCTTTTAGCACATTTGTTGATCCCAACATAAATGTGCAAAAATCGTCCTGCCTACTAATGTCCATCACAGAATCTTCTTTCTGAGGAAACTGAAATCCAGCTGTGAGTTCCCAAGTTTCCTGAGAAAATAGATATTGAATTGGGATTTGGGCTCTGTACCATTTGCTGCTTCATGGTTGTAAAGACTGTATCACTGGTAGTAAGTAAACTACTGATAGCTCCTGGCATAAAATAAGAGATGAGTTGATAAAACTCACAATTGCAGTGAGATGATTTGTTGTATTAATGGAAAGAAATGTACTAGTAAATGTATTCTATCGTGTAATTTGGACATAGGAGGAAATTACAAGCCCAGTGAAATACTTTTGTTGTTGCTGTGGTCAACTGATGTTCTACAGAAAAATTTTAAAGGACTGAGGTTAATTAATCATTAAGTAAACTAAATGTGAAAGCCAAAGGGCTACATATAAAGAGTATCTTATTTCCTGAGACAAGAAAAGAGAAAGCTTAACACTCATATCAAGATGTGTTTTCATGTTTTGTGCAGTGCATAAAAGTTAAAATTTCTCCACATCCTTGCCAATACTGTTTGTAGTTGTTTTTGTGGGTGTGTGTATGCTTTGTTTTACTATCATTATACCTGTTCTGGTAGGTATGAATTGGTATCTTATTGTGGTTTTGATTTACATTTCCCTAATGATTAATGATGTTGGGCATCTTGTAAGGTGCTTCTTAGCCAGTAGTATGTCTTTTTTTTTTTTTTTTTTTTTTGGAAAAATGTCTATTGAGTTCCCTTGCCAATTTTTGATTTGGGTTTTTTTTTTTGTTGATAAGTTATAGAAATTATATATTATGTATGTTCCCTGATCAGATGTGTGACTGGAAAATATTTTTTCTTATTTTGTATGTGGCTTTTCACTTTTTTGATCATGTCCTTTGATGCACAAAGATCTTAATTTTGATATCCAATTTCTCTATTTCTTAATTTATTGCCTGTGTTTTTGTTGTCAAATCCATTAAATTGTAAAATCCAATACCATGAGAGTTTCCCTCATTTTTTTCTAAGAGTTTTACAGTTTTAACTCTTAAGTTTAGCTTTTTTACCTGTTTTGGGTTGATTTTTGTACACGGCATTAGGTAAGGGTCCAACTCCATTATTTTGTATGCTGATATCCAGTTTTCAGGCAGTATTTTTTGAAAAACAACAACAACAACAACAACTCTTCTACTGAATTCTTCAACAAAACAGGAAAAAATATACAGTGGAAAAAAGACAGTCTCTTCAATAAATGGTGCTGGGAAAACTGGGCAGCTATATGTAGAAGAATGAAACTGGACCATTCTCTTACACCGTACACAAATATAAACTCAAAATGGATAAAAGACCTCAATGTGAGACAGGAATCCATCAGAATCCTAGAGGAGAACATAGGCAGTAATCTCTTCGATATCAGCCACAGCAACTTCTTTCAAGATATGTCTCCAAAGGCAAAGGAAACAAAAGCAAAAATGAACTTTTGGGACTTCATCAAAATCAAAAGCTTCTGCACAGCAAAGGAAACAGTCAAAAAAACAAAGAGGCAACCCACGGAATGGGAGAAGATATTTGCAAATGACAGTACAGACAAAAGGTTGATATCCAGGATCTATAAAGAACTCCCCAAACTCAACACACACAAAACAGACAATCATATCAAAAAATGGGCAGAAGATACGAACAGACACTTCTCCAATGAAGACTTACAAATGGCTATCAGACACATGAAAAAATGTTCATCATCATTAGCCCTCAGGGAGATTCAAATTAAAATCACATGGAGATATCACCTTACACCAGTTAGAATGGCCAAAATTAGCAAGACAGGAAACAACATGTGTTGGAGGGGATGTGGAGAAAGGGGAAGCCTCTTCCACTGTTGGTGGGAGTGCAAGTTGGTGCAGCCTCTTTGGAGAACAGTGTGGAGATTCCTCAAGAAATTAAAAATAGAACTTCCCGGGGCGCCTGGGTGGCTCAGTGGATTAAGCCACTGCCTTCGGCTCAGGTCATGATCCCAGGGTGCTGGAATCAAGTCCCGCATCGGGCTCTCTGCTCAGCGGGGAGCCTGCTTCCCTCTCTCTCTCTCTATCTGCCTCTCTGCCTACTTGTGATCTCTATCTGTCAAATAAATAAATAAAATCTTTAAAAAAAAAAATAGAACTTCCCTATGACCCTGTAATTGCACTACTGGGTATTTGCCCAGTACAGATACAGATGTAGTGAAAAGAAGGGCTATCTGTACCCCAATGTTTATAGCAGCAATGGCCACAGTCGCCAAACTGTGGAAAGAACCAAGATGCCCTTCAATGGACGAATGGATAAGGAAGATGTGGTCCATATACACTATGGAGTATTATGCCTCAATCAGAAAGGACGAATACCCAACTTTTGTAGCAACATGGATGGGACTGGAAGAGATTATGCTGAGTGAAATAAGTCAAGCAGAAAAAGTCAGTTATCATATGGTTTCACTCATTTGTGGGAGCATAACAAATAGCATGGAGGACATGGGGAGATAGAGAGGAGAAGGGAGTTGGGGGAAATTGGAAGGGGAGGTGAACCATGAGAGACTATGGACTCTGAAAAAGTCTGAGGGTTTTGAAGGGGTAGGGAGTGGGAGGTCGGGGTACCAGGTGGTGGGTATTATAGAGGGCACAGATTGCATGGAGCACTGGGTGTGGTGAAAAATTAATGAATACTGTTATGCTGAAAATAAATAAAAAATAAATTTAAAAAAATTAGTTGACTGTGTATATGTTAGGGTTTCGTTCTGGACTTTCTGTTTTATTCCATTGGCCCACATGTTTGTCCTTATGACAGTATCATAGTTTCTTTTTAATGATGTCTGAATTTATTTCCAGATTTTCATTATAAATCACATTTTGCCTTTGTAATCAGAAAAAAAGACAAATAAATACACAAATGACCCTCTCTTGACCTGTTTCTCCTTTTAGATTCTTCACTTCCCTTGCCTTCCCTTCATAGTCATTCTCCTAAATTGTATGTTCTATTCTTAACCTCACATTTTTTAAAAATTCCTGTGTAATTAACATTCAATGTTCTATTAGTTTTAGATGTACAATATAGTGATTCAACAATTGTATTCAACAATTCAGTACTCAGTGCTCATCATGATAAATGAACTCTAATCCCCCTCACTTCTTTCATCCCTCCCTCCCGCCACCTCCCCTCTGACAATCACCAGTTGGTTTTCTATATTTGAGTATTGTTTTGTTTGTTTGTTTGTTCTGCTTCTTAAATTCCCCATATGAATGAAATCATTTGACATATCTTTCTCTGAGTTATTTCACTTAATGTTATACATTTATATTTATATATATATATATATAAAATATATGCCTGCATGTGTATATACATATGCATACATACATATGCATACATACATACATAAATAAATCGAGTGCTCCTTATGAGAAGTGTACTTTTAATCCCCTTCATCTGTTTCACTCATTACACACCTCTGGTAACCATCCTTATGTTCTCTTTAATACAATTCTGTTTTGGTTTATCTCTTTTCTTTCTTTCTTTCTTTCTTTCTTTCTTTCTTTCTTTCTTTTTCTTTTTTTTTCAGTGTTCCAAAATTCATTGTTTATGTACCACACCCAGTGCTCCATGCAATATGTGCCCTCCTTAATACCCACCACCAGGCTCAACCAACCCCCCAACACCCTCCCCTTTCAAACCCTCAGTTTGTTCTCAGAGTCCACAGTCTCTCATGGTTTGTCTTTCCCTCATATTGCCCCCAACTCACTTCTCCTCTCCATCTCCCAATGTCCTCCATATTATTTCTTATGCTCCATAAGTAAGTGAAACCATGTGATACTTGACTCTTTCTGCTTGACTTATTTCACTCAGCATAATCTCTTCTAGTCCGTTCCATGTTGATATAAAAGTTGGATATTCATCTTTTCTGATGGAGGCATAATACTCCGTTGTATATATGGACCATATCTTCTTTATCCATTCATCCATTGAAGGGCATCTTGTTTCCTTCCACAGTTTGGTGACTGTGGTCATTGCTGCTATGAACTTTGGGGTACAGATGGCCCTTCTTTTCACTACATCTGTATCTTTGGGGTAAATACCCACTAGTGCAATTGCAGGGTCATAGGGTAGCTCTATTTTTAATTTTTTGAGGAATCTCCACACACTTTTCCAAAGTGGCTGCACCAACTTGCATTCCCACCAACAGTGTAAGAAGGTTCCCCTTTCTCCATATCCTTTTCAACACTTGTTTATTGTTTTTTGTTTTTTATTTTTTTGGGCCATTCTAACTGGTGTAAGGTAGTAGTATCTCAATGTGGTTTTGATTTGAATCTCCCTGATGGCTAATGATTATGAACATTTTTTCCTGTGTCTATTAGCCATTTGCATGTCTTCTTTGGAGATGTGTCTGTTCATGTCTTCTGCCCATTTTTTGACGTGACTGTCTGTTTTGTGTGTGTTGAGTTTGAGGAGTTCTTTATAGATCTTGGATATTGGCCCTTTGTCTGTAGTGTCATTTGCGAATATCTTCTCCTATTCTGTGGGTTGCCTCTTTGTTTTGTTGACTGTTTCCTTTGCTGTGCAGAAGCTTTTGATCTTGATGAAGTCCCAAAAGTTCATTTTCACTTTTGTTTCCTATATCTTTCTTTGTTCGTTTGTTTGTTTCTTAAATTCCACATATGAATGAAATCATATAGGATGTATCTTTCTTTGATTAATCTCACTTAGCATTATACCCTCAAGTCCAACAATTTTTTTGAAAATAGCAAGATTTCATTCTTTTTTATGGTTGGTATATATATATATATATATATATATATATACCGCACCTTCTTTATCCATTCATCTATCAATAGACACTTGGATTGCTTCCATATTTTGGCTATTGTAAATAATGCTGCAATAAACATAGGGCTGCATATATCATCTTGAATTAGTGTTTTGCGTTCTTACCATAAATATCCAGTAGTGGAATTACTGAATCATGTGGTAATTCTATTTTTAATTTTTTGAGAAACCTCCATATTGTTTTCCACAGTGGCTGCAGCAATTTGCATTCCCACCAACAACGCATGAGGATTACTTTTACTCCATATCCTTGCCCACATTTGTTGTTGCTTGTTTTTTATTTTAGCCATTCTAACAGACGTGAGGTGATATCTCATTGTGGTTTTGATTTGCTTTTCCCTGATGATCAGTGATGATGAGCATCTTTTCATATGTCTGTTGACCATCTATATGTCTTCTTTGACCATCAATATGTTCATATCTTTTGTCCATATTTTAATTGGATTCTTTGTTTTTGAATGTTGAGTTATGTAAATTTTTTATATATTTTGGATATTAATTACTTATTCAGACATGTCTTTTATAAATATCTTCTCCCATTCAGTAGATTTTCTTTTAGGTTTATTGATTGTGCAGAGGCATTTTATTTTGATATAGTCCCAATAGTTTGTTTTTAGAGGTGTTTTCCTGGCCTCCGGAGACATATCTAGAAAAATGTTGCAATGTTTGTCTGAGAAATGACTGCATGTGCTGTCTTCTAGGATTTTTATGGTTTCAGGTCTTAAATTTTGGTTATTAATATATTTGCATTTACTTTTGTATATGGTATAAGAAAGTGGTCTAGTTTCATTCTTTGCATTTAGCTGTTTAGTTTTTTCTAACACTATTTGCTGAAGAGACTTCCTTTTTCCTATTGGATATTTGTGCCTCCTTTGTCAAAGAATAATTGACCATATAATTATGGGTATATTTAGGGGTGCTTTATTCTGTTACATTGCTCTATCTGTCTGTTTTTGAGCCAGTACCAAAAAATACCATAGTATTTTCATTACTACAGCTTCCTGGTATATCTTGAACTCTGTCTGGGATGGTGACACCACCAGATTTGTTCTTCTTTCTCAAGATTGCTTTGTATATGTGGGTCTTTCGTGGTTCCATGCAAATTAAAAGATTGTTTGCTTTAGTTCTTTGAAAAATGCTATTGGTATTTTGATAGGTATTGCATTAATTCTGTTGATTGCTTTAGGTACTATGGACATTTTAACAATATTTGTTCTCCCAGTCCATGAGCATAAACAAGGTATAGTATTCCATTTGTGTCATCTTCGGTTTCTTTTATCAGTACTTCATAGTGTTCATAATACAAGTCTTTCACCTCCTTCATTAAGTTCATTCATAAGTATTTTATTTGTGATGCAATTATGAATGGAATTGTTTTCTTCATTTCTTTTTATGCTACTTAATTTTTAGAGTACAGAAATGCAACACATTTCTATACACTGATTTTATATCCTGTAAACTTACTGAATTCATTTATCAGTTCTATTAGTTTTTTGGTAGACTTTGGGGTTTCTTATATATAGTATCATGTCATCTGCAAATAGTGAAAGTGCTTCTTCTTTACCGATTTGGATGCCTTTTATTTCTTTTTGTTGTCTGATTGCTGTGGCTAGGACTTCCAGTGCCATGCTGAATAAAAGTGATAAGTTTTGCTATCCTTATCTTGTCTTGACTTTAGGGAAAAATCTGTTTTTTTCCCATTGAGTATGATGTTAGCTGTGGATTTTTCATATATGGCCTTTTTTTAATGTTGAGGTATATTCCCTAAAAACCTACTTCGTTGAGGAGTTTCTTATGCATGGATGTTGTACTTTGTCAAATATTTTTCTTGCGTCTATTGAAATAATTACATGTTTTTTTATCCTTTCTCTTGTTGATGTGATGTATTTTCAAATATCAAACTGCAATTGCATCCCAGGAATAAATCCAACTTGAGCATGGTGAATGATTTTTTTTAATATATGGTTGGATTTTGTTTGCTAATGTTTTGTTGACCATTTTTGCATCTATTTTCTTTTGAAATATTGATCTGTACTTCTCTTTTTTTGTAGTGTCTTTGTCTAGTTGTGGTATCAGGATGATTCTGGCCTAGGATGAATTTGGAAGTATTCCTACCTCTTCTATGTTTTGGAGTAGTTAGAGAAGAGTAGGTATAAACTGTTCCTTGAATGTTTGGTAGAACTCACTTATGAAGCCACGTGGTCTTGGATTTTTGTTTGTTGGTTTTTTTTGTTGTTGTTGTTTGTTTTTGTTTTTTCCCTTACTGATTCCATTTCATTGTTGGTAATTGTTCTGTTCAAATTTTCTATTTTTTTCTGATTCAGTTTTGGAAATTTACATGTTTCTAAGAATTTATCCATTTTTTGTAGGTTGTCCAATTTGTTGGCATATATTTTTTTTCATAATATGCTCGTATCCTTTGTATTTCTGTGTGGTTGGTTATTTTTTCTCCTCTTCTATTTTTGATTTTATGTGTGTTCTCTTTCTCTCTCTCTCTCTCTCCCTATTTTTATATTTTTAAATGAATTTAGCTAGAAGTTTCTCAATATAATTGATCTTTCCAAAGAATTAGCTCCTGGTTTCATGGATCTGTTCTGTTGTTTTCTTAGTTTGTACTTTATTTCTATTGTAATCTGTATTATTTCCTTTGTGCTACTGGTTTGGGGTTTTGTTGCTTTTTCTTTCTCTCTTAGGTGTTAAGTTGTTTTTTTTGAGATTTTTCTCGCTTCTTGAGGTAAACCTGTATGGCTATAAAATCCTGTCTGAGAACGACCTTGCTGTAGCCCAAAGATTTTGGATCATCATGTTTTTATTTTATTTGTCTCCATCTATTTTTTTATTTCCTCTTTGATTTCTTCATTAGCCCACTCATTGTTTAGTAGCATGTTGTTTAACTTCCCCATGTATTGTGTTCTTTCCTGATTATTTCTTATTGATTTCCAGTTTCATAAACATCATGGTTGGAAAAAGATGAATGGTATTGCATTAGTCTTTGAATTTGTTGAGACTTGTTTTGTGACCTAACATGTAATCTCTTTGGGAGAGTGATCCTTGTATACTTGAAAAGAATGTGTATTCTACTGTTTTAGGATGGAATGCTGTGAATATATCTGTAAGAGCCTACTAGTCCAATGTGTTATAGCTAGTATTTCCTTGCTGATTTTCTGCATGGATGATCTATCTGTTGATGTAAATGGGGTGTTAAAGTCCCCTACTGTTTATTACTTCCTTTATGTTTTTTGTTTGTTTATGTTTGTTAATGGCTGTTTTATGTATTTGAGTTCTTCCATCTAGGGCACATAAATATTTACAATTATATATTCTTGTTGGGTTTCTCCTTTATGATTATATAGGGTCCTACTTTTTCTCTTGTTACAGTCTTAGTTTTTAAGTTTCTTTTGGCTTATATAAGTATTACTACTCTGGCTTTCTTTTCACTTCTATTTGCATGCTATGTGCTTTTCCATCCCTTCACTTTCAATCTGGTTTTAGGTCTTTGTGAATATCTTATAGGCAGTACATAGATGAGTATTACTTTTTAAATTCATTTTGTTAGTCTATCTTTGATTGGAGCATTTAGGCCATTTACATTGAAAGTAATTATTGATAGGTATGTACTTACTGCCATTTTGTTACTTGTTTTGTGGTGGTTGTTGTTGTTGTTTAGTTCTTCTCTCTTCTTTTCCACTTTTGTCTGATGGTTTGCTACTTTCTTTGATATACTTGATTTTTTTTTCTCTTTATTTTTTTGCATATCTGTTAGTGTTTTTATTTGTGGTTACTATTCTATTTATATATAACATGTATATAGCAGTCTATATTAAGTTGATGGTCACTTAAAGTTGAAACTTGAACTCATTCTAAAAGCATTAGCATTTTATTTATTCCCCGCCATGGTTTAGGTATATAGTGTTCCACTTTGCTTCCTTTTAGTTTGTGACTCCTTTGGCTGATTTTTACAGATATACTTAATTTTACTGCTTTTGTGCTTCCTACTTTTCTTATTCCTGCCTCAAAGATTCCCCTTTAACATTTTTTGTAAGGCTACCTTATTGGCGATTAATTCCTTTAACATATGTTTGTCTGGAAAACTACTTATCTTTCCTTCTACTATGAATGGTAGATTTATTGGATAGAGAATTTTTGGTTATAGGTTTTTCTTTTCAGCAGTTTGAATATAACGTGTGCTCTCTTCCAGCCTACAAAATATTTGCCAAAAATCATTTCTTAGCCTTATGATATTTTCCTTGGATTTAACTATTTTCTATTGATGATTTTATAATTCTCTATTTATCACTGCTTCACTATTTTTTGCCATCTTAATTATCATGTGTCTTGGTATAGACCTCCTTTGGCTGATTTTTGTTGGGGGCTCTCTGTGCTTCTTGGATCTGAATTTGTTTCTTTCCCCAAATCAAGGAAATTTTTACCTATCCTATCCCCAAATAAAATTTATATGTCCTTTTCTCTCTTCTCCCTCTGGGATCCCTATAATGCAAATGTTATGCTTGATGGTGTCACTGAGTGCCCCTCATCTATTCTCATTTTTTTTATTCTTTCTTTCTTTCTCCTATTCAACTTGTTTTCCATTACTCTGTCCTTTAGGTCATTGATCCTTTCTTCTGCTTCCTCTAGTCTACTATTCATTCTTCTAGTTTATTTTTTAAAATTATTTCCATTATTGAGATCTTCCTCTCCAATTGGTGCTTTTTAATACTTTCTACCTCTTTGTTGAGGATCTCTTTGAGATCCTCCACTCTTTCCTCAACACTAGTATCTTTATGACCATACTTAAATTTTCTGAGACATGTTATCAATTTCATTTAGCTCTTTTGCTATGTTTCTTTCTTTCTTTTTTCTTCAACATGTTCTTCATGTGGGACATATTACTTTGTTTCCTCATTTTGTGTAACTCTATCTGTTCTGTATATTGAGAAAGTCACCAGGGTGCCTGGGTGGCTCAGTCAGTTAAACGTCTGCCTTCAGATTAGGTCATGATCTTAGGGTCCTGGGGTAGAGTCCTGCATTGGGCTCCTTGCTCAGCAGGGAGCCTCCTTCTCCCTCTGCCTGCAGCTCCCCCTGCTTCTGATCTCTCTCCTACTTTCTCTCTGACAAAAAAATAAAATCTTTTTTAAAAGTCAGCTATGTCTCCTGCTCTTGAAGGTTGTATTTATAAAGAAGAGGACAGTGCCCTGCAGTGCAATGTTCCCTTTCCATCAGAACCTGGAACTTCATAGGTGTCTTTTGCGTATGTTGTATGTGTCCTACTATTCTGGCTGAGCCACATTTGCCTTCATTCCAGTTGCCTGCAATGGCTCTCTTTGCTTATTGTGGGCAGAGTTTGATCCCTGTTTGTTAATGGGTCAATGTGGGGCTACCTTGGGTGAGTTGGCAAACCAGGCATTTGTCAGAGCTTCAGTCATGCTGAACTTCAGGAATGGACAACTTCAGGTTGTCCCCCCGATATGTTTTTGTTGGTGGCATGCCAGCTGTCAGACCAGATGTCTTCTCCCAGCCCACTGGTGAGGCTTTAGTGGAGCTGGTGTGTGTGATTATCTTCCTCTATCCTGGGGCAAGAGTCACTTTGGAGTGTTGCTGGCCCCTGTCAGGGCTGCAAGGTGTAAGAAAGATTTCTGCTGGTTTGCTTTAGGATGTGACCTAGAGCTGCTTTGGAGAACACTTCCACCTGCAGAGAATACAAGGGTGGGGTCCTGTTACCAAACTAGATGGAAAGTGTTAGTGCTGGTTCCTACAATTATCAGTGTATCTATGTTGGGCAGTAGATGAGGGAAATGGTGCCCACTAGCTCTTTTGATCTTGGAGATGTCTCCTAAAGATCCTTATCCCTCCAGCAAACACTTGAGATTATTAAATAAATCTCCCAACTGAAAACCCACATATTTTTCAAACAGCTACTTCTATCCTTTATCTCAGTGGGGTTGTTTGTTATGCTGTATCTTTAAGGGCCTAACTCCATTTGATTCTCCTAGAGCCAAGTCTGATTTTTTAAAGTTTTAGGTTCTAATTACCACTGATTATAAAAACTTGTGAGGCTAAGCCAAATGTTGTCTTCCCAGTACTAGTACAGGTTTCCTGTACTTGGGGTGCCTGTTGCGGGCATTTCTCTATACTTGTGGCATCCTTCCTTCCCATGGACAGTCTTGAGGGTCATTTTGGTTCCCAACTGTGCCTCTGCTCTTCTTACTATTTTCAATGTGGCCTCTTCTCTAAGATTAACTGTGGACAGTCTTCTGCCAGGTTCCAGGTCATTTTCTGGGTTATTTACACTGACGTATATGTTACCTAGGTGTATCACTGAAAGGAGGTGAGCTTAGGATCCTCCTATTCCACCACCTTCTCAGAAGTTCTAATCTCTCAATATTTTTAATACTTTTCCCCCAGAGATCTTCTATTAAGAAGAAAAAAAGCAGGGGAGAAAAAACGGTAAATAAATGATATGCAGGCACAAAATTGGGAATGCAACTGGCCAAAAAATAAAGTAACTGATGTTTAATATTACTAGAATAAGGAAAATGAACATTAAAAGTTAAAAAAAAAAAAAACTAACACATAATTTGGCTGAAACTTAAAAAATACTCTGGTAAGGTGTGGAATAAAGGAAACTTTATTTGTGCCCAGGAATGTGCAAATAACTTTTACTATTTTGTAAACTAAATGGCAGTCATTATATTAAGGCCTAAAACATTTATCCCTCCATTGTAATTTTGGGGATACTTCCTACATAATTAACATTGTTAGTATATACAGACATAATTTTTTGATGTTATTTAAAGCAAAATTTTTTAAAATTAATATATACTTATCAAAGTTATATTAACTTTAAAAATATTTTCCCTTAGGGAAAAAGTCTCTTTATGTAAGCACTTCACAAAGATTATTTATGTGATAATGAATCTGGGAAGAACATAAATGGCACTAAAATTTACTAGTGTTCACAGGTCCTTAAACCAAAACCCTAAAAGTTTTGCTGTGCTGTTTATTTATTCATTTGTCAGATATTTCTACAAAAATTGAACACATTGGAAATGAAAATATGTTAATATTTCTTAAAGCAACTGAGTCCTGACAGTTTTCAGATAAGACAGTTATCCATTTATTTTAAAGATTAGAAAATAATGCTTGAAAGCCTTAGCTATAACTCTGCTTAAAAATTTTAATGGAAATGACTTTGTTTATTTATCAAATTTATGCAAAGGATATTTATATTTTTCATATGATTTTATTATGACCAAAATGTTACCATCAATTTAAAAAGTTGACCTTTATGTTTTGTATAAAATTTCACATTCAAAAAAAAATTTACAAAATGAAGTTTAGCAGCAATTTAGACACAGGGTAATAATCAGGACATGTTATGCTAAAAATAGATGAATTCTCATAGTATATATAAACAAGAAATTTGATATAGAGCAATTGTGGTAGACATTAAGTCAGAAAAATTGTCATTGAAACATGGGCATAATCCAGTTTGCCTTTTTAAAAGATTTTTATTTATTTATATAGAAAGAGCAAGAGACATTGAGAACATAAGCAGGATGGAGAAGCAAAAGTAGAGGGAAAAGCATACTCCCCTGCTGAACAGGGAGCCAGATAAGGGCTCCATCCCAGGGCCCTGGGATCACCACCTGAACTAAAGGCTGAAGCTTAACCAACTGAGCCACCCAGGTTCTGATGAAGTTTTAGAATATAGGAGAGGTCCAGAGCCAATGCTCAAAAAAGAATTCTTGAGACATCTTTGGTGCACAATTGTGGTTTATTAAAGCTCAGGGCAGGACCAGGCAGATAGAGCCTCTGCACCAGGGTTGTGAGAGGTTGCTGACTAATAATTGTGGGGTTGTGGGAGGTAAGGAAAAGGGAGGTTTCAAAAGAACTTTCATATGCTAAAGGGGACCTAAAAGATACCAGAGGCCTTGAGGCTTTGCCATTGTCAGGTTAATGTTATTTTCCCCTCTAGCAAGTTATTAGTATAAGATTGGAGATTCTTGGAAGAATGTCACACATATGGCACATAGTGGGTGGGGGAGGTTGAAGGGTGTCTGCTTCTGCTTTGTCCTTACCTTGCCTTCTGTTCCCTCAACAGTACCCTGGAGTAATCCAATTTGAACTGCATATTTTCACCATAGTCAATGTATTTGGACAATTTCTATAAAGGATTATATCCATATTGATTTATAGACTGATGAGGGTAGCAGTAGGATTGCATTCTAGTGGTCATTAACATCAAAAACTAAAGAGAGAAAAGATAAAATTGAATGTTTAGGGGCACCTGGGTGGCCCAGTGGGTTAAGCCTCTGCCTTCAGCTCAGATCACCATCTCAGGGTCCTGGGATTGAGCCCTCCATTGGGCTTTCTAGTCAGCAGGGAGCCTGCTTCCCCCCTCTCTCCACCTGCTGCTCTGCCTACTTGTGATCTCTCTCTCGTCAAATAAATAAATAAAATCTTTTTTAAAAAGTTTTAAAATAGAAATCCTAATGGTAAATATATTATTATTTGGAGAGTAGAATTTGATATATATTTTTTAAATGTTTATATAAATTAATGTAAAGGGAATAACTATTAAATACTGAGTATACATGTACATATGTATATGTTATATGTATGCATATATACTTATTTAAAAATAATTACAATATATAAAATAGGGAGATTATAGAGTTAATAATTGAAAAAAATTCATTTAGGAGTGTACTGCATATGGAGGAAGGTGTGCATACCTAATCAAGAAAAAACAAAAACCATTTTCTATAGTAAATTAAATAGTGGGAACCTTAAAATAATAAGATAAATCTTAAATGAATGTTTACTGGTTAAAAAATCTTGATGAAATATAATTGTTCAGAAAATATATAAGATTTTTACAAGTCTAAGTGAAAAATAGAAGTAACCAAATCACCCCTGAAGAAACTTGGGTGTGTAATGACTTAAGCTAAAAAAATGTAGAAAAAATAACAAATTTTGTTGGAAAACATAGTCAATTTGGGACAAAACAAATTTAAGATGTTAAGAAGGAATCAAAGGATTTTCAGCTTTAGCACTGACGTGTGAAAAACTTGGAAGTTGTCACTTCCATCCTTAGAAGTAGAAAAAGCCCAGAAAACCTGAAGCTTAACAACTTTTCTTGGACCCATTAAAGAATTGTGGTCTCAGAGCAAAGGGATCCCCTGCAATATGAAGGTCCATTCAAACACAGACAACATCTGTTTGAAGCACAAATTGTTAGAGCCATAAACTTATGAATACTTAAATGGTAATTTTGACAAATCGCTGAAAGCTGAATGTGGAGTAGCATGAGTGTGAGAAACTCTTGTGGTCCATGGTATTTAGGCAGGTTCCCCCAATATGATCCCTCCCCCCCCCCCCACACTTTCTGGTTTAAGCTACAGAAACATTCCTAGGTTCTCAAGGTGAAGTTCCAAGAAAAGATCCCCTGAGGGTTCAGGCAGCATGGGAAGTTAACCATTGTGAAACAATAACAGTGCCATTATTATGGTGAAATCCTACTTTCTGGAGGCAAGGAATTTATCAGAACATGATTCTGAAATTTATCTGTCCTGGATAAAGGGGGTTTGTCCCTCCTTTATTCTTCTGTAGCCTCTTTGTCTTACCTTTGGGAAAAACAAAATTAAAAATCATAGTAAAAAGGGTTTGAGGTTTCAAGTAAATAGATTGAAAATTGCATAAAGGGAAATAAATAGACATATACCATGCATAATGCTTCTGGAAATCACAGCTATGAGGCACTGGTTCAGTAAAAATACTGAGATTTAATCAGAAGGGTGTCATGCTCACCCATGTCTCCCACATCTTACCACCATACAAAACAAGAATATAACAAGAGGGTGTTGTAACTGAAAGGACTATGACACAAATTCTCTCTGAGCTGGACTATATATAAGAAGGTCAAACTCAGTAGGGGAGACAAAAACAGACACTAGAAGAACTCAAAACCTCTGATACCCAGTGGTACAAGAAACATTAAACACAGATGAGTTTCTAGCTAGGTTAACATAAATCTTCATGTTATGACCTATTTATCTTAGTTCCTATTGCCTGATACAATATATGCAGAGAGATGGACACCCTAAGAAAGAATAAAAAAGAAGTGGTAGAAATGAAAAACACAGTCATATAAAGAGATTGCTTTTGGTGGGATGATCACCAGACACAATGAGTATTCAATAAGTGTGAGAATACGTTCATGAAAACTTCCCATTATATTTTTTTCATGTGTCTGTTGGCTATTTGTGTATTGGCTTTGGAGAAATGTCTGTTCACGTCTTATGCCCTTTTCTTGACTAGATTTGGGGGGAGGGGTGTGGAGATGTTGAGTTTGCTAAGTTCTTTATAGATTTTGGATACTCGTCTTTTATCTGATAAGACATTAGCAAATATGTTCTCCATATTTTTTTTCTCCATAGATTGCCTTTTAGTTTTGTCTAGAGTTTCTTTTGCTGTGCAAAAGCTTTTTATTGCTGAAGGGGAGGTGGGTGTGAGGATGGGGGTAACTGAGGGATGGGCATTAAGGAGGGCACTTGAACTAATGAGCACTGGGTCTTGTATGCAACTGATGAATCATTAAATTCTACCTCTGAAGCTAAAAATACAGTATATAAGTTGGATTTTTTAAAAACTTCCCATTATAGTGAAGAGAATAAGGGGAAAAAAGAGCATCCAAGAACAATGGAAAAATATTAGGTATAACATGCAAGCAATTGGAATGCAGAAAAGACAGAGACAGACAGGAAAAGGGAGAGAGAAAGAGAATGGAGCAGAAGATATACCTGAGATAACGGCCACAAGTTTCCCCAAATAAAAGACAAACAGCAGTCATCAGATACGGAAAACTCAAGAGTATGTGAAGCAGAATAAATGCAAAAGTAAAAAGAAATGATCAACCAAAGAATATCTTAAATGAAAAAGGGGTCATCTGATCTCATGAATACCAAAGGATTCTAAGAGAGTAGTAAAAACAACTCTATGCCCTCAAATTTGACTGTTTCTTAAAAAACATAAATTACTAAAAGATCACAAGAAAAATAAGACAATAGCTTTATATTTATTACAGAAATAGAGTAAGTAGCTTAAAACTTTCTAAAAAGGAAAGAATTGGATTTAGAGGATTCACTGGTGAATTATAACATTTAAAGAATAATACCAGTTCTTTATTCTCTCTCTCAGAATATAGAAGCAGAATGAACAATCATCCAATATTAATACATGCAGTATAAGGCCAACATCACAAAACTACCAAACCCAGATAAATATAAGAAAAAGTGCAGACCCAGTATCTCTTGTGAACATAGAGATGAGAATTCTCAAAAAATATCAGTAAATAGAATCCAACAATGAATGAAATGAATAATACACAAGAACACATAGAAGTAATTCCAAGTGTCTGAGGATGGTAGAATAGTTGAAAGCTAACCAATATAATTAATCATTAGTAGCCTAAAGAAGAAAAATCATCCTGTCAATGCAGAAAAGGTATTTAACAAAATATAATACTCATTCATGGTAAAACTCTCAGCAAATTAAGAATAGATCTACAAAAAACCTACAGCTAATATTTATACTACAAAAAACCTACAGCTAATATTTATACTGAATATATTTTCCTTGACATAAGGAAAAAGTTAAACATACTATGTATCACCACTTCTAAGCTCTGTTGTACTGGAAATATTAGCTAGTGTAACAGATAAGAAAATGGAATGCAAAAAAAAAATGCAAGATACACTGAACATATAGGGAAAAAATTCCATTTTTGTAGGTGACATGATTGTCTATGTAGAAATTTTTAAAGAATCTAGGGGTGCCTGGGTGGCTCAGTCAGTTAGGTGTCTGCCTTCACTTCAGATCACTATCCCTGGGGTCCTGGGATTGAGTCCCACATTGGGTTCTCTGCTCAGCAGAGAGCCTGCTTCTCTCTCCCTCCACTGCTCCCCCTGCTTGTGCTCTCTCACTCTTGCTGTCTCGCAAAGAAACAAAATCTTGAACTTTATTTTTTAAAGATTTTATTTATTTGACAGACACAGAAAGGTTTTGGCAAGGCTGCATTCCTTCTGCAAGCTTCAGGGAAGATTCTGTTTCCTGACGTTATCTTTTTCTAGAGGCTTCCTACATTCCTTGGCTGTCTTTCCTCATATGATTGTAACCCCCTACTTTGACTATATCATCTTCTACTCACTCTGATCCTCTTTCCATCCTCTATGAGTTCTTATGATTGTAATGTGTCCGCCATATCCAGTATAATCTTCCCATTTCAAGAGCCTTTATTTAATCATATCTGTAAAATCCCTTTACTGTATAACATAACATTCACAGAGTCTGTGGATTATAATGTGAACATCTTTTGGGGGGGGCAGTTACTCATCCTTTCTCAGGATCTACATGTGGAATACTACAAAACTCTGGAAAACAAATCAAAGAAGATCTATATCTCTATCTATATGTTTATGGATTTGAGGACTTAATATTGCTAAGATGTAAGTTTATCCTAACGATCTATAGAACCAACATAGTCCCAATCAAAATCTTTGCAAACTATTTTGTAGATATTGATAAACTGATTCTAAAATGTATTAAGACAATCTAGATTACCCAACAGGGAAGAAGAACAAAATTATAGTACTGGCACTACCCAATTTTAAGACTTATAGTGGTAGAGTAATTTGGGGAGGATGGCACTGGTGACATAGTGAATACATTGATCAGTAAGATTAATAGACTAGGGAGCTCAGAAATACACAAACACAATTATATTTAACTGGTTTTTGGCAACGATGTTAAGGCAATTCAATGGGAATGACAGCCTTTTCAACAAATGATTTTCAAACAAATGGATGGCCATTATTTTGGCAGAATAATGCTCACCCCCACTCAAAATATCCATACCCTAAGCCTTGATTTTATACTTAACGTGACAAGAGTCGATTTACAGATGGAATTAAGGTTATGTACCTTAAAATAAGTAAGTTATCCAAAATATCTATGTATATATCCTCCAAGAATGGAAAAGAAAACTCTCCATTCCTTTACAAATAGGTTGTGTATGTTGACTTCCTTTCAAATAAGAGTATGGAGGGCACCTGGGTGGCTCAGTGGGTTAAAGCTTCTGCCTTCGGCTGAAGGGTTCTGGGATCAAGCTCAGCAGGAAGTCTGCTTCCCCCTATCTGACTGCTTCTTTGCCTATTTCTGATCTCTGTTTGTCAAATAAATAAATAAAATCTTCAAATAAGAGTACGGAAAGGAGTAAAAAAGAATAACTTCTTAGTAGAGAAACCCAATACTATACTACTTCAGCATAGTATTCAAGTGACTATATATTTTGCTTTCTCACCAGCAATTTTTAGAATAAGGTTAACATCAAGGTTCATAAATCATGTAGATAATATGTATTCTGAATATGATGTAATGAGAATGACACTTTACCTCTGTATGTTTTCTCAAAATCTATTTAACTCAGTCTGATCATATAAAACCCATAAATATGTAAAGTACTTAAGTGGTTAATACCCTATACACTGGATAAACAATGAATATATGCTAGCAGTTAAAATGTCTCCTCTTAGAGTTGGGTCTGGATTCTGAAGTGTATTTCTTGTCCTTCAGTCAATAACTTATAATACCTGACTTAATTGTTTGGTCTTTGGGATGGGCTGATAAAAGCAGCATTTGAAAAAAAGAAATTGCTAATCCAAGGATCCAAGGGTGAATATATCATTAAATATTTTAGGTGTTTATTTATATTCAGGATTGATTACCAGAATTCTACTTCACTCTTTTACATTAGAATCAGTACTCACATAATAATCTCTATTTAATTTAAAATTGATTTGGCTATATGTTTCCTTCTCCTTTTTATGGTTAAATGTCTAAAAAGCTGTTCTAGCAGACTACAACGATTATTTTACAAGTTTCATAGTAGTCACCTTTCGGAAGTAGGATATTTGCTGGGGGCCGGGGTTGGGGTGAGCGAGAGAGAAGCTACAATTGTACAAAGGTCCCCAAATCACCCATGTAATTTATAAGCCATTTTTTAAATGAACTACATAGAATATGTATTTAAACCATCAGGTATTGGACTGAACTTAACATCGATAAAATATTTAAAAGCTTATGGGAAAAAATATTTGTGGAAGATAGTTTTTATTTTCATGGCAATAAAGTGAAAAAATATATTTATAGAAGTTAATGACTAGAACTATTACACAAAAGGAAACTTGGGTCTTTCTCATGATTGTATTCCCCATGTTTAGTAGAAAATGCAGTTTTTATTGAACAATAAATACCTTTGAATGGATAACTATTTAAAACATTTTGCTCTATAGTTTTATTACATTTAAAATATCTTTAATAATATTTTGTATTTAGTTTCATCATCTTTCCAGATGGTTCTTTGAACTTATTAGATAGGTAATAAAAATGTCAGAAATGTACTTTTAGGAAAACAGAACAATTTAATATTACACTTCATCTTTTAAATTTTAATAAAGTATTTATTTTGTAACTGTCAGTACACGATTATATGTAGAAAAGAAATAGCAAATCTGAAAATGATTTAAGGCAAACATTTCCGTAAGTATTTCTTGGGCATTTTGAGATGATTCTGTATACTAACTTTTTTCTTTTATATATTATAAGATAATAGTATTAGTATTCCCTTGATATTTTTTACCTCTGATGAATTTAATCTTTTATTTAAAAACCAATTTCCTTAGATTTTCAGCCTTTTTTTCCAAATTGAAGAAGTTTTCTTCCAAATATGATTTGTTTTTCTATTTCTACATTTAGTTTTAATATTCTTGTGCTTTTTGCCTATGTATAAGGAATTTAAAAGACTTTAAGAATAGTGCATGTTTATGTACAGCAAATTTCCTTATAAGCACTATTCTATTTTTGATTTTCATTAAAGGGCCCATGTTTTTGTTATATAGTATTATATATTTTTATAATTCCTGGTATGCACAAATTTTGACAGAGTTATCCTTAAACAGAACATTAGCTTCTAATTGATAGTGAAATTTTCAAAACAAAATCACTCTATTTTCTTTAGGCAGATATTAAAATTTCTGGATGAATTTCCAGTTCAAATGAGTATATTCTTTAATAATTCATTGGAGTATGAATCATACATTTTGAAAGCCATTAGAGGTCTTATTGGTTCATATTTTATTTATATATTTCATAGCTTATAAATATTACTTTATCATACCAGTTTTTGTTTAGATTCATACAATAGAAATTTAATTTAAAGGAAAATAATATACTTCTCATGAAAGTATAAGTAGGTAAGTTCCTATTCTTATCAGAATCTGTCATATATATAGAAAATGAACTCCAAAATGGAGTCAAATACCAACTCAGTGCTTCTTATGTTTCAGGATGAATAAAGCCTGATTTTGAACCAAATCTTAGAGACTGAACACAAAACAAAATGGGTTTTAATGAGATTTCTATGACTCATCTTATTAATAAATTGACATTAATCTGGGCTATATTTTCAATATAATTAGCAATGGAATGGAACATAACATTTTAAATACTCATCAATTTTTATCTCTAACTCTGAAATTGTGATATAAAATGCCTAGTAAGGAAACAAAATCTTCCACAAATATTTAAATGAGGGTTTGACAACGTAGGGTATATTCTTCTTAGTAAATTCTAGCACATTACGCTGTTATTTGGGCTAATAATATTCTAATTATTTCTCTTTTAAATAAATAACAGATGAATTTCATGTTCCTTCTGGGAAAGTATTCTTTTTTGTAAAGTTATCCAGATATGCTCATATCAGCAAATCTGTTGATTTGTAGTCAGGAATGTTCTGTCATTCACTGAATCCTGAATAGTTTTGCTATGCAGGCCATTCTTCAGATATGTAAAAACTGTATGAATTCTAAATTTCCAATGTAATTTAATATAGTACTTTCTTGCCAGTGTCTATTCTTGATTTAAATTTTGTTACCAGCAAAAATTGCTATTTAGATAGAATGTATGATTTCTCCATGTGGCTCAACTTGATATTCTGCTTACCACACTCCAAAGAAATAAAGGTTGTCTGTGACTAAGACTGAGCAAACTCAATCTGGAGGTTTTACGTGAAAATACCTGCATAACACTCTTTCTTTATGCCTACCATTAAAAAAATTCTTACCTGGTTTTTCTAGTCTTAATCTTGTACCTTTTAAACCATTCCCCCTACAACAGTTTGGATCCTGTTTTTAAATTACAACTCAATATATGTCAGTTCTTAATTTATCTTCTTTTATTGACTTTCTTCATGCTTATAATAAACATCAAACTCTTTACTGTGATATATAGTAACACAGATGATTTCATAAAGCCACACCACATTACCTTCTATCCAAATACTTTATTCATCTCTTTGTTTCAAGGAGAAAGCAATGAAAGGATAGAATGGTTAAGTATATTGGTAAATTAATAGTTATATAGGGCTGACCCAGGTAATCCTAACTGGTACTGAGGGCTGGTAGTGAAGTGATAGATAATGGAAAAAATAGATAGTGACCAGTTGACTGTAATGTTTTAAAAGGTTGAAGAAAATTCTGTAGTATTGGTACTTCATTATATGTGCTTGATGTTTGGATAGTGATGAAGATGGCATGGGTGTTTGAAAATGAGGTTTTAAAGGAGGTAAAACAAATACACTATATATGTAAAATATATACTGAATATTTCATTATGTAATACATTATATATTTAATATTATTACATTAATATATGATACATGTTATATGATATGTACCAAATTATGTACTATTATGTATTGTATCTATAAACAAACATAGAAACAAACATGACAAAATAACCAATAGACTTAGGTTAAAAACATACACTATTTTGTCATGACTTTTCAGATTTTCTGCTAATATAAAAAGACTTTATACAAAAATTTTTAAATGGTTCAGGAAAGAAAAAGTATTAGGATTGTAGGTGGAATATTGATGAAGATTTCAGCTTTTGTATAAGTTTTGTTATCTTCTAATTTTTTTGAAATGTTTTATTAAAATCATTTTATAAACAGAATAAAAAGTTTCTCTCTTCTCCTCATAATGTCTAACTTACTGGTCTCTTTCCATGCACAATCAGCTTTCCAGAGAAATAATGTTACTTGCATTTTCAAATTTCTTTTCATCTGTTAACACTTTAGTCCACCGCACTCTGGATTCTGCTTTAAATATTGGGTTTAAAATGCTCTCACTAGTTCATACAAGTGACCTTCTATCACTTATCTAAATTGTTTTCCTAGTTGCTATAGGAATTTCATATCCCCTTTCCTTGATCAAATCATATGACTTGTATTTGGATGAAATAAATATACTTAAAAAAAGCAACCATAGGAGAGGCAATTTGATCATATATACATGTATGCAAATCTTATATATACATATGTATACATAAACACATTATATGTATATAGAATATATAAACTAAAGTGTCAGATACCTTGAATTTAGAAAACAATTACATGAACCTAATTATTGATATTAAATAATTACCAGAAGAGAGTAATTGTTTATAAGGTACATTGTAGAATTCCAAACAAAATGTGTTTTTAACATTGCAAATGAGCAAAAACAAATAGTGGGTAGTATCAGAATATGAGTTTTTTAGTACTCCTCAATTGTAAGAGAAATTTTTATTGGTCAGGAAAAAGCCGGGAAGGCAATATTATAAACTTTACTTTTTAGACATAAATTTGCTATAAAATTTGGTATATTGGCTATAACATCACTCTTTAAAAATTAGACACAACTTTATCAATAGTTAAATGACTATTTCCCAACTTTTATTATTTATGTGAATAATTATCTAAAATCTTTAACATAAATAATCAGTAATTCATAGTCTTTTTATCTGAAGTTTTGCAATGTTCTGATTTGGCTATTCAAAATAGAAAATTTAAGAATATCTAACATAAACTTGCTATTTTTAACTACAAGAGTACATAACAGCTTCAGATCACAAGATGTCAAATGATCATTCTCCTGATTTTAGAAACCATACTGTTATTTAGTTGCTATTAGCTTTCACTATTTATGTCCATATTACAAGCATATTGCTTCATGTGATGGGCCTAATGAAATAATCGTTAAATGTACTATAATGTCAAATGGGTGAATTTCAGTGTTATTAGGGAAAACAGCCTGCAAACGTTTTTCACATAGGTTGATAATATGATGCTGTGAGCGTGAGTTTAATGTGTTTTGGAAACAGGCATACCTCATTTTATTGCATTTTGCTTTATTGTATTTCCTAGATATTGCATTTTTATGGCAAATCTGCATCAAGCAAGTCTACTGGGACCATTTTTCCAATAGCTTTTGCTGACTTCGTGTGTCTGTGTCACATTTTGGTGAGTCTCATAATATTTCAAACTTTTTTGTTATTATATTTGTTATGGGGATCTGTGATCAGTGATTTTTGAAGTAATTATTGTAATTGGGGCATTAAGAACTATGCCCATGTAAGATGGTAAACTGCACTGATAATCTATGTTCTGACTCCTCCACCAACTGGCCATTCTTTCTGTAGTTCTCAGGCTCCTTACTCACTGAGATGTAACAATATTGAAATTAGGCCAGTTAATAACCTTATAATATCATCTAAATATCCAAGTGAAAAGAAGGGTCTTATATCTCTTACTCCAAATTAAAATTTAGAAGTGATTAAACTTAATAAAGAGGGCATGAAAAGTCAAAATAAACTACAATCTGGATATCTGACATCAAAACAGCCAAGTTGTGAATGCAAAGGAAAAGTTCTTGAAAGAAGTGAAAAGTGTTACTGCAGGGAATACACAAGTGGTAAGAAAACACAATAGCCTTATTACTGATAATGGAGAAAATTTTAATGCTCTGAATAGAAGGTCAAACCAGCCATGACATCCACTTAATTCAAACTCTAATACAGGACAAGGTCCTAACTCTTTTCAATTCCATGAAAGCTGAAGCATCAATTACCGATGTAGGGGCTGAAGCCAGGGATCTATCTGTGATAATTAATGAAGTGGTTACACTTAATAACAGATTCTTAATATATCAACCTTACATGGGAAGAAGATGCCACCTGGGACTTGTTTGGCTAGCAAGAAGTTAATGCCTGGCTTCAAAGGATAGGCTGACTCTTTTGTTAGGGGCTAATGTTGCTGGTGACTTTAAGTTGAAGCCAATGCTCATTTGCCATTTTAAAATCTTAGGATTCTTAAAAATTGCTCTAAATCTACTCTGCCTATATTCTATGAATGGAACAATAAAGCCTGGATGGCAGCACATCTCTTTACAACATAGTTTACCAAATATCTTAAGCCCTCTGCAGAGAAATGCTGCTCAGAAAAAATAAGAGTCCTTTCAAAATGTTACTGCTCATTGATAATGCACTTGGTCACCCAAGAGCTTTGATGAAGGTGCACACTGAGATTAATGTTCTTTTAATGCCTGTTAACACACATGTTGTGTTAGCCTATAGAACTAATAATTTAAGCTGTCAAGTTTATTTTTTAAGAAATACGTTTCATAAAGCTATAGTAGCCCCTAGTGAGTCCTCTGCAAGGTCTGGGCAAAGTAAATTGAAAACCTTCTAGAAAGAATTCACCAGTTTAGATGCCATTAAAAACATTTGTAATTCATGAGAAGAGGTGAAAATATCAACACTAACAGGAGTTTGGAAAAGGTTGATTCTAGCCCTCATGGGTTATTCTGAGGGGTTTAAAACTTCGGGGTGGAAGTAGCTACAGATGTGGTGGAGATAGAAAAACTAGAATTAGAAATGGTATCTGAAGATATAACTGAATTGATGAGATCTCCTGGTCAAACTTTAATAGGTGAGGAGTTGCTTCTTATTGGATGAACAAAGAAAGTGGTTTCTTGATATGGAATCTATATCTAGTGAGAAGCTGTAAAGACTGTAGAGGTGGAAACGAAGGATTTTGAATATAACATAAATTTATTTGATAAAGCAGTGGTAGGGTTTGAGAGGATTGACTCCAATCCTGAAGGAAGTTTTCTATGGGTGCAATGCTATCAAACAGCATCACATGCTACATAGAAATTTCTCACGAAAGAAGAGTCAAACTTAATTGTTGTCTTATTTTAATAAATTGCCACAACCATCCCGAATTTCAGCAACCGCCACCCTGTTAAGTCAATAGCCATCAACATAGGCAAGACCCTCCATCTGCAAAAAGACTAAGACTTACTGAAACTCATATAATGGTTAGCATTTTTGGCAATAAAACATTTTTTAAAATTAAGATGTGTACATTGTTTTTTTAGACAATGCTATTATACACTTAATAGACTAAAATATAGTATAAACGTAACTTTTATATGCACTGGGAAACCAAAAAAAAAAAATATATATATATATTTGACTCACTTTCCTGTGATACTTTATTGTGATGGTCTGGAATTGAACATGCAGTATTTTTGAGGTATGGCTGTGTTTATTTGGAACTACACATTTTGGCTTTAGAACACTGAATAAGCAGTGAAAGAGTAATTTTCAACCCTACATATACTTCAGTTTGAAGCCCTGACCAAAACATGGTATTTGCGGTTTATTTCATGAACAGCTAGAAACAAAGTTTGTAGTGTTTGTATTTATTCTGTGTATTGTATTGTTTATATTTATTCTATGTATTCAATTTCCTGGCATAACAAATTAACACAAACTCAGTGGTCCCTGAGGTTCCTGTTTCCTTGCTTGTTATATCAGCAGGGGGCCAGAGAAAATCATGATGAATAGAAGCAGATTGACCTCGTCTGAGCTCAGATGTAAGCCTTCACATAATAAAAACAGAAACCTTGACATACTGCACTTCCCAAAATGGTACAGTAGGAAATACATAATATTGTGTGTAAATATTCTTTCTACCAAAAAAAAAAAAAAAAAAAGAAAGAAAGGAAACCTAAAATCTAATGAAGTGTGCCTAGTATAGAGGTTGTATAGGTGGTAAAGGAACATGTTAAAGGACATCTTGGGATTATAAGCAACCAAACCCAGAATGTAAGAAATATTAGAAGACAGATGATCCAGTTACTTCAATAAATAGATGGCAAGAGGAGAAAAAGGAGAGGGAACTGCTTAAAGACTAAATAAAACACATTAATTAAACATAATATGTGGGCTTTGGATTCTAATTCTAAACAGCTCACTGTAAAAACGGCATTTATGAAAAAAGGAAACATAAACATTGGCTGGCTATTTGATACTAACAAGAATAATGATTAATTTTTTAACATTGTAACTATTTTTTAAGTCCTTATATTTTAGAGATACATACTAAAGCATATGCATATGAAATTATGGCATTTCCAAGGTTTGGTTTAAAATAAACCAGTAGGCACGCTTGGGTGGCTCAGTTAGTTAAGCATCTGGCTCAGTTGGTTAAGTGTCTGCCTTCTGCTCAGTTGGTCTTGGGATTGAGCCCTGTGGTTGGCTACCTAATCAGCTGAGAGTCTGCTTCTCCCTCTCTCTATACCCCTCCCCCTACTTACACTCCCCCCCACATCCCACATCTTTCTCTGTTCTCTCTCTCTATCTCAAATGAAAAATCTTTAAAAATAAAATAAACCAGTAGGGGAGTGGAGGGAAGAGTATAGATGATTGCCCATGAGTTGATAATTGTCAAAGTATATGATGGGAATGGGGTTTCATAATGTTATTTATACTTTTGTATATATTTGAAATTTTTCATAGACTAAAACATTTTTCTAATTGGAAGAATTAAACTAAAAACAATCATAAAAATTTATACTAACAGAGCAAGTATTGTCTTCTTAAAAATCACATAGATGCATCACAAATATTAAAAACAAAACAAAACAAAACAAAACAAAAAAAATACTAATTTTTTAGTATTAGAAATTAGTATTAGTATTAGTATTAGTATTTAGACTCAGTATTTAATTTTTGGAAAAAAATTTGGACTTATATATTCCTGGACTAAAAGCAATATATAATTCAGTGTTATGTATGAATTGTAATAAATTCAGCTCAACTCAATGTAAGGTTGGTATGAGGGAAGAAAATTTAATTTGGGATGATTCCAAATAGAAAAGAGTTCTTTTGCATAAATAAAAATATAGACAGTTCTAATATTGAAGTTTCTAACAAAATATAAGGTGTCTGGGTAGGACACTTTATATTGTATTAATTAAAAAAATTTCCTAAAAACCTACCAAAAGGTAAAAATAACAAATTTCTGTAAGGAAAATAAAATTCTCTTAAAAGACACAAAAGTGGGGCACCTGAATGGCTCAGAGGGTTGAGCGTCTGCCTTCAGCTCAGGTCATGGTCTCAGGCTCCTGGGATTGAGCCCCACATTGGGCTCTCTGTTTGGCAGGGACCCTGCTTCCCCTCTCTCTCTGCCTGCCTCTCTGCCTACTTGTGATCTCTCTCTCTCTCTCTCTCTCTCTCTCTCTGTGTCCATTATATAAATAAAATCTTAAAAAAAAAAAGAGAAAAGACACAAAAGTAATTCTCTTAGGAACCATGTGAATGTATAGGACAGTTAAATTATTTTTCTGAGTCTAGTTATATGATATAGCATTGTTTTTAGAGGACCTAATGTCAATAAATTTCTAATTTGATGCCATTTTGTACATAAAATTATACAGTTTATTCTAATGATGGAATTGTCATGCAAAATAGGACATTATTAAAAATTAATAAACTCATAATAGGAATCATCAAAATAAAATTTTAAGTTACTCTAGTATAGGGTTTTTCAGTCCTTTTTCTGTTCCATCATTTTTAATATGTGCCACACATTCTTAGTAATATACCAATTAATACACGAATTACCAAATGTAATGACATGTTAATGTTACATAATAAAATTCCTGGAAGCATGCCTACAACATAGTTGATTGAGAAACACTAAATCTATATTGCCAACAACAGGAACCAATTCAAAATGAAGCAGATAAGTAAACTAGAGTCAGATTGTGGTGTGCATTGACATCTAGATTAATTACTTTCCATTTATTTTATTGAAAAGTTGAAAAGATACATGATTTTGAATATGTTTGAGAAAAGAAAATTTTGAGAAACAATAATTAACTAGGGTATTTGGAATTATTGAAGGAAGAGAAAGGAAATACTAGGTTAGAATAACTTTGAAGCTTCTATGACCCATTCAGTCAGGAAGAGATTAATATCCACTGTAGGTGGGTGAGAACAGCAGTGGAAAATAAAGTATAATTCTAGTCTATCAATGACTTAGGAACAAAATGGGTATACAGAAGAGTTAATTAAAGTGCTTATTGTACCATTCATAAATGGTACTATAAAACATTGGAAGATGGCAAATAGATTTACTCTATGGACAGTGGATCTAGATCTGAAAAAAGGAGATGTGGAATAAATTCGAGGAGCAAAATTTGGGGGATAGAAAGATAAATGAGGGTTTGAACGGGCCAGAAAAATAAAAGATACATATAAATGTATAAATTTTAATAAAAGATAGCATAATGGAATGTGCAGTAATGTTTTCTAAAAGTGATTATCAGTAATAATGACAGGACAGTGATGTGTTTGTTGTGCAGCTGATGAGTGAAGTAGGGGTAGAAAGAAAAACACATGAAATGGTGTAGTGATTTATCTTTATCAACACCTAGGAGGACAGCACGTTACAAATAGCTAGCTCATATTGCAAGCAATTTAAACAATTCCCTAAGTATAATAGTAGCAAGATTAGTTTGTTTGAAACCTAAATTCAGATCAAATATGTAGACAATCTATCATAATTATTTATGTCACCATCATCTTTTATGTTGACATATGCTGAAAACCTGTTCCCTAAAGTGATCATTCTGAACACAGTACTTCAGAGTCAGCTAAAAATAAATATACCTGCATTAAATATTATGTAATATATTTTTTCAAAAATGGCTTTTGAATTGTGGAGCAAGATAATTAGCTAGTAGTTTGGCCTCTTGGATTTAAAATTTTCTATGAAGCTTATGTAATTTAACCACTTAACCTCTGAGCTTGTCTTACCTCATTTGTAAAATTAAAATAATAACCCTGTCCTAAAAGCATGTTGAAAATTAAAGACTTAATCAAAATTAATGTTACTCATTTCAATATGTTGAATTAATGCAGTGTGACCAGTTTAAAAAAAGGAACTGCAAATAACATTATATTGATTTTACCAAATTAAATTTGGCTAGCAAAATAACATAATCTACTATGTAAAATTATCTTTCAAACTGACAGGATAGAATGTACATTATAAGAGTCTCTTGCTCTAACTCTGACATATGTATGAAATACATTATATTCCTAACATATCTGTATACATAGCATATATTATCAATGCATATGTCTGATGAATTTAAATAGAGTGAATTAATTCACAGATGTATCAGAATACATATTAAATATGAATATAAGAAAGCCTGACAAATCAGAGGAAATCAATTGGAAGTATTTTGATGTCATTAATAAGAGTTATGAATTAAATACAATTGTATTTGGGCACCAAATTTTTAAAAAAAGTATATTGTTTGGCAAAAGACTTAATCTTTGATAAATTCCCTCATGAGGAAAATTAAAAGGTGAGTATTTGCTTTGTGGAGAAGGGAATGACAGTATATGAAAGCTTCAAAGACTGAAATATAGTAGGCAATCAATAAACATAGGTTTTTTTTTTTTGTTTGTTTGTTTGTTTGCCTCATGTTAACTTAAGGGAAGATGAAGACAGAAAGTATTTAAACGTTATAATGGATTTCACCAAGGTGAATTACTTTATGTTTTCTTTCACCAGTAAGTATTAACAAATCTTTAAGAAAGATGATTATTCATTGTTAGAGGAAGCTGTTTAGAGCAATAATTATCAGTGCTTTGGGACTTTATAAAATCACAAAGGGAATGAAGATCTGGACTTTTCTCAGCCTGTACCATACCTCTCCTTTTGTGCTTTCCTTTTACCATCTAAGACCAATCCTGCCTACGCTGCTTCATTGCCATTGTGAACTGTTCTGGCTTGTCAATACTTAAGTATTGATTGCATGCTCAATCTCCTGAATTAGGACAAATATTGGGGCCTAAACAAAAACTAAAGACTCTTCACTGTCCAATGATAAGTTTCACAGATGTCTCCCCAAGCAAAGGTTTGTTATTGGTGGTTTGTTCCTCTTTTTTTTTTCTTTTCCTTACATAGTTTATTCTGTACACAGATTTTCTGTGGTGAGCAGGTTTATGTCTCTTGACAGTATTTGAATTCTCATTGCCTGTTAGTTGGCAGATTGGAGCAATTAGGTGCTTTAAAAATTATCATAAATTCTCCTGAATAGAGAGTTAAAAAGTCTTAAAAAAATCATCCTTCTTCTTATATCTTCACTGTATTAAAAATGAAATCTAAAGAAATTATTCTTTAGCACTCTGGTGCCTTAAATGCACCAATTTTGGCAGTAAATTAATTTCATACTTATTGTATATTTAAATGATACTTTTTTCCACACACTAATTTTAATCTACGTTAACTTGAAAACATTTAAATTAGAAGGTCAACTCTAATTTATTGATCACTAAATGGATTTGACAACTTTGATTATGACATTTAACCTGCAAATGGATAACAGGATCAGGGACTAAAATGATAAATAGTTCACTATAAACAAATCATAAATGTTTTCACAACAATGGTTAATGTGCTATATTTTGTCTCTTCTGTCAAATTTGAAAGCCTATTTCATTACAGCTGACCCAGCTTCATTATGGAATAAAATGTAGCATTTTTTGGTAAATACACACACACACATATTACATATATATGCCTGTAATTCTTTATTAAAATAAAAAAATGTTTTCATAGTAGAACCTGTCAAAAATATTATGTTACTTTATATGTGTAAACTGTGATAAATTTAGCTTCTAATTTCCAGTGTGGATAGTGAGAGATTTTTCATCATGTTAATTTACAAGGATTGCCTTTTATAATATGCAATCTCTAATACCTGAATTTTTTTTATTTTTTTTAAAGATTTTATTTATTTATTTGACAGACAGGCAGAGATCACAAGTAGGCAGAGAGGCAGGGAGAGAGAGAGGAAGGGAAGCAGGCTCCCTGCCAAGCAGAGAGCCCGATGTGGGGCTTGATCCTAGGACCCTGGGATCATGACCTGAGCCGAAGGCAGAGGCTTTAATCCACTGAGCCACCCAGACACCCCTAATACCTGAATTTTAATTTAAAATTTTTTTCTCTAAAATATCAGCAGTCCTGTGTGTTGTTTGACATTTGCCAAATTTATAGATTTATAGGTAATGTTTTAATAATACTTCTTTAATGGACCCTTTCAGAGAATTTCTGGTCCAAGATGGAGACATAGGACCTTCCTGAATTCACCTTCTACCACAGACACTTCAAATCTATAGCTTCCCAAAGAAAAATTACCCCCAAATGAAATCCAGAAACTAGCTGAATTATTCCAATACTTGGTGGAGCTAACAAGAAAATATTGACAATATCCATATCAAAATGGAGGCTGATTGTGATCCCATCCAATAACAATGATCAAAAAAAAAAAAAAAAAGAAACTAAAACAATCCTATTTACTGTCTCAACAAAAGAATGAAATATGTAGGAGTAAATGTAACCGAGGAGGTAAAAGATCTGTTTACTGAAAACTGTAAGACATTGATGAAAGAAACTGAAGAAGACACAAGTAAATGGAAAAATATTCTGTCTCAGGGATTGAAAGAAAGGATATTTTTAAAAAGATTTATTTTAGAGAGAAGGAGTAAGAGAGCACAAGCAGGAGGGGTAGAGGGAGACAGAATATCCAGCAGACTTCACATTGAGCACAAAGCCTGACATGGGATTCAATTCCAGGACTCTGAGATCACGATCTAAGTAGAAACCCAAGAGTTGGATACTTAACTGAGTGAACCACCAAGGCCCCCTGGAATAATGAATATTGTTAAAAGGGCTATCCTATCCAAAGTGATCTACAGATTTGGTACAATTCCAATCAAAATTCCAGTGGTATTGACTAATATGGTACTAACATAAAAACTCCCACATAGATCAATGGAACACTGTAGAGAGCCTTTGACTAAATCCATACATATATGGTCAATTAATTCACAGCAAAGAATATAGGCATACACAATAGGAAAAGTGTAGTTTCCTCAATAAATGGACCTGGGAAAATTTGAGAGCCACATGCCGAAGAATAATACTGGATACCTATCCTACACCTTGGGAAAAAAAAAATTAAAATGTATTAAAGACTAAATTTAAGATCTAAAACCTTAAAAATACTAGAAGAAAACCAAGGGTAAGCTCCTTGACAGGGTCATGGAAATTATTTATAATTTTTTTTAAAATTTTGGATTTGACACCAAAAGACAAGGCAATAAAATAAAAAAAAAATAAACAAGTATGACTACATCAAACTAAAACTATTCTTCACAGCAAAGAAAACCATCAACAAAATGACAATTCCACCAATAGAATGGGAGAAAATATTTGCTATATTCATATATTTGTTGAAGGGTTAATATCCAAAATTTATAAACAGCTCCTATAATTCACCAGCCCAAAACCAATCCTAATAAACATGGGCTGAGGAACTTAATACAGACATTTTTCCAAAGAAAATATACAAATTGCCATCAGATATATTAAAGGGTGTTCAACATCATTAATTATCAGGGATATACAAATCAAAATCACAAGAAGATACCACCTTATACTTGTTAGCATGGGTGTAATCAAAATATAAGAGATAGCTAGAGTTGGCAAGGATGTGGAGAAAATGAACCCTGTTCATTGTTAGTAAGAATGTAAATTGGTGCAAGTCACTATGGAAAACAACATGGCAGTTTCTGAAAAAATTAAACATAGAACTGTTATATCCAGCAATCCTACTTCTGAGTATATAACCAAAGAAAATGGAAACAGAGTATCAAAAAGATATAATGCCTTGTTATGTTCATCACAACATACTCACAATAGACAAGGTATAGAAACAAACTAAATGTCCAACATTGGGTGAATGCAATAAAGAATATATAGCCACATCCAATAGGATATTATTCAATCATGAAAGAAGGAAATCTTTAAGTTGTCTATAGCACGGTGTGTGATGTGATGGATATGCTAATTACCTAGATGGGAGGAATCCTTTTACAAGGTATATGTTCATCAATATAATCACAATGTATACTTTGAATGTCTTATGATTTTGTCAATCATATTTAAATGAAAAGCTTTAAAAAATAGATCCTAGAATAGCTCAGGAAAACTAAAACCCAAATATGTTACATGTGTTGGCATGCATGTGTCCAGTGAGAATATTTTTAAATAATAAAATATATTGTTTCTTATAGAAAATATTCCAAAACAAAACAAAAAACTTCATATGAATACACTGATTATTAAAGGATTAATTACTAATATTTGAAAATCATAATGTTTATATATAATCATACCTGCGGTTATGAGTGGAAATCTTTTTTTTTTTCAGTAAGGAATTATTTTATTTTTTATTTTTTAAAAGATTTTATTTATTTGACAGAGAGAGATAGCGAGAGCAGGAACACAAGCATGGAGAGTGGGAGAGGAAAAAGCAGGCTTCCCATAAAGCGAGGAGTCAGATACGGGGGCTTGATCCCAGGACCCTGAGCTGAAGGCAGACACTTAACGACTAAGCCATCCAGGTGCCCCCATGAGTGGAAATCTTTATGAAATAAAACATATATACCAATTAATGAATTTTAACTCCATTATTAATAACTAAGAAGATGTGAAGTTTTTAATATCCATACCCATATATTGTAAGCCTCCCTTCTAATTATGTCAAATAACTTTAATTTATAAATTACTCTCAAAATAATTAAATCTCTTAGGTAATACAATAATCTCTTCAAGTTCATATAAAAAGTAACAAAAGTACAAAAGTATCTCCCCCAAAGTAAAAGAAATTAAACTAGTAAATAAATTTATGAGTAACAGGAAATACAGGGTATGCTAGACTTTATCTTCACCTTTATATATAAGTCCAGAAACAACAGATGTCTTCAAAACACACATATGTATAGACTATATACACACGTGTATAGAGCCCATTTTTTCTGGTAAACTTTGTGAGTATATGGAATCTTATAAGGTCAGTGCTGTGGTCACCTAGCATGAGCTAAGCCAACTCCCATGTGCATGATGTTACCTAGAGTTGTTGAGTTGGAATATGTATGTACTGGCATTTCCCCAAATTGCCTTCACTCAGGAGAGGCGACAGTTAAACATTTTCCTTTCTATTGGGCACCCCAAAGAAGCCCAAAGCTTTTTCTTTTCTATTCCCAAGTATCTTACCCTGATAGAAATGGTCCGTAGTAGCACAGATTCCCTAAGCTGTGCTTTTTTAAAGGTTTTTAATACTATAGTGTTATGTGTGAATTTGATTCACCAGCTAAAGTAACATGACTCTGGATTTTACTTACTGAATTTCAGTATCCATAATTGTTCTGTGTTATGATCAAAGCAAAAAGAAAGTGCTGTATCAGAATTCCAAACTTTGGCAGTTGTCAATACTCAGATCATATACCTCTTAACAAAGAGCATCTTATGCTAATTAGTCCTGTTAAACTATGTACAGAGGAAATTGTTTAAGTATTGGATTAGAAAAGAATTGCTTATGTTATCAGAACTTATGTTATCTGATAACTAATGTTATCAGAACTAATCAGAACTATTTAAACAATGTATTATGAAAAGCTAAATTATTTATCATTGTAACTATGTAGAAAATATAGACTTATGTATAATCAAAATGTTAAGAATTTTTATATGGCCTTGTATGAAGGGAGTTTGGATGTTAAGAAACATGTTTTACATTTTAAAAAAAGAGTCTTCCTAAATCACTCATATATATATATATATATATATATATATATATATATATATATATATATTTAAGCAGAAACTAGTGGGTTTTACACCTAAATAGGTTTAACCAACAACTAGTGAGTATATTAAAAATGTGCAACCTCATATTTCACTTCCACTGACCATAATCTTCTAGGGGTTAAGAGGCCAAGAGTTCCCTCCACTTTTCTAAATCAAACCCTTCAGGAGAAAAGAAAGTGATATCGAGCCCTTTATTAAAATAAAAAACATATTAATTGAAAAAAGTTGTAGGACAATAAGTATCAAAATATTCTATATGTTTTATGCTTTTGTGTGTATATGTTATAAACATCCCTACCCATAAATGCATGGAAAAGACATTAAGATACACACACCATATTGTTTCCAGCAATTAGAACATTTCAGAGGAGGCTATCATAATTTACTTAAGTGAATTAAATTGCTTGGCACTTTTTGTTTGCCTTAAACAGCAAATATTTCTCTTTTTTTAAATTCCAGTATAATTAGCATACAGGGTTATATTTGTTTCAGGAGTACAGTATCATGATTTACCACTTCTATACCTTACTCAGTGCTCATCATGACAAGTGCACTCTATATCCCCTTGACTTATTTAACATCCCTCCAACCACCTATTCATAAGTTGGTAACCACCAATCTGTTCTCTATATGTAAGAGCGTGTTTTTTCCTTTTTTGTTCCTTAAATACACCATGAGTGAAATTATGTGTTTGTCTTTCTTACTCATTTCACTTAGCATTGTACTAGCTCCATCCCTGTCCTTGCAAATGGCAAGATTTCAATCTTTGCTATGTCTGAATAATATTCCTGTGCATGTGTGTGTGTGCATTTGTATGTATGTATGTATGTGTTTGTGTATACTTCATCTTCTTTATCCATGCATCATTGATGGACTCAGGTTATTCCATATTTTGGTTACTGAAAAGTATGCTACAATAAACATAGAGGTGCATACAGCTTTTCAGTTAGTGTTTTCTTATTCTTTGGATCAATACATAGTAGTGCAATTACTGGATTGTAGGATAGTTCTATTTTTATTTTTTTGAGAAACCTCCATAGTGTTTTCCACAGTGACTGCACAAGTTTGTATTCCCACCAGCAGTGCATGAGGGTTCCTTTTTTCTCACATCTTCACCAACACTTGTTTCTTGTGTTTTTGATTTTAGCCATTCTGACAGGTGTGAGGTGATACCTCATTATGGTTTTTATTTGTATTTCCCTAATGATGAGTGATATTGAAGGTCTTTTCATGGGTATATTGGCTATCTCTGTGTCTTCTTTGGACCAATGTCTATTCATGTCTTCTACCCATTTTTAAATTAGAATATATATATATATATATATATATATATATATGTATTTTGGTGTTGAGTTGTATAAATTCTTCATATGTATGTTGGATATTAACCCCTTATCTGATATATCATTTGCAAATATCTTTTCCCATTCATTATATTGTTATTTTATTTATTTTTTCCTTTGCTGTGCTAAAGTTGTTAATTTTGATGTAGTCCCAATTGTTTATTTTTGCTTTTGTTTTCATTGCCTTAAGAAGACATCTTAAAAAATGTTGCCACTGCCAATGTCAGAGAAATGACTGCGTTTTCTTCTAGAATTTTTATGGTTTCTGGTCTCACATTTAGGTCTTCAATCCAACTTGAGTTTAATTCCATGTATGGTGTGAGAAAATGGTTCAGTTTTCCCAACACCATTTGCTGAAGAGACTGTCTTCTCCAGTGCATATTCTTATCCCCTTGTCAAAGACTAATTGACCCCCAAATCATAGGTTTATTTGGCCTCTCAATTTGTTATTGACATATGTGGGGTTTTTTGTGACAGTACTGTACAGTTTTGTTCACTACAGCTTTGCAGTATATCTGGAAATCTGGGATTCTGATACCTTCAGTTTTGTTCTTCTTTTTTTAAGATTGCTTGCTATTTGAGGTCTTTCATGGTTCCATTCAAATTAAATGGTGAATTTCTAGTTTTATAGCATTGTGGTTTGAAAAGGTTCATAGTATGACTTCAATGTTTTTGAATTTGTTGTATTTTGAATTTGTTGACAACATCTGATCTACTCTGAGGAAGTTTCATTCTGTTTCAAAAGAATGTATATTCTGCTGTTTTAGGATGAAATGCTCAGAATATATCTGCTTGTTCTATCTGTTCTAGTGTGTTTACCGGTTGATTTTCTGTTTGGATGATCTATCCATTGATGTGAGTGGGGCATTGAAGTCCCCTATTATTATTGTGTTCCTATCACTTACTTCCTTTATTTTGTTAATAGCTGCTTTATGTATTTGGGTACTCCCATATTAGGAGCATACAAATTTACAATTGTTACATATTCTTGTTGGATTGTTTCCTTTATGATAATGTAGTGTCCTTCTTTGTCTCTTGAAATCTTTGTTTTGAAGTCTACTTTGCCCAATGTAAGTATTCCTACTCTGGCTTTTTTTTTTCCCTACTACCATTTGCATGATAAATGCTTTTCCATCTCTTCACTTTCAATCTGTACATGTCTTTATATCTGATGTGGGTGTCTTATAGGCTGCATGTAGCTGGGTCTTGATTTTTTATCTGTTCTGTTACCCTATATCTTTTGATTAGTGTGTTTAGTCCATATACATTCAAAGGAATTATTGATATGTATGTATTACCATTTTGCTACGTATTTTATAGTTGTTTTGTAGTTCTTTTCTGTTCCTTTATTCTCTTGCTCTTTTCTCTGATGGTTTGGGCCTTTCTTGAGTGATATACTTAGATTGTTTTTCTTTATGTTTTTGTATCTATTACTGGTATTTGATTTATGATTACCATTTGGTACATATATAATATCTTATGCATATAGCAATCATATTAACTCGATGATCACTTAAGTTTGAACCCATTCTAAAAGCACTAAATTTTTACTCTCTCACACTTTAGGTATACAGTGTCCTGCTTTACACCCTTGTATTTTGTGAAACCCTTGACTGGTTTTTATAGATATACTTAATTTTACTGCTTTTGTGTTTCCTACTTTTCTTACTCTTGCTTTTGGTCCTTCCTTTCCACTCAAAAAGAATCCACTTAATATTTCTTGTAAGTCTGATGTAGTGGCGATGAATTCCTTTAACTTGTGTTTGTCTGGGGAACTCTTTATCTCTCCTTCTATTCTGAATGATAGCCTTGCTCAATAGAGTATTCTGGTTCAGTTGCTTCACACTTTATACAGAAATATATTTTTAAAGTTTTACATATGTTTCATTACTTGTATCTCTACTTCATCTATTTTTTGATAGCTATCTTCCTGAGTTTAAAATACCTAGTCTCGGCCCTATAGCTCAGGGGTTAGAGCACTGGTCTTGTAAAATACCTAGTCTCATGCTTTTCTTAAATCTAACAGTTTAGATAAATAATCAAACAAGCAAAACTTTTTTTTTATAAGGTAGGACAGTGTCTTTACTATGAAATAGCAAGGGCCATAAAAAATTCACAGTGAATCCCTAGGGGCCATGCATGATTTCACAGTCATCTAGGGTACTATATGGTAAGATCTAAGGCTTAGTATGTAATCTTTCAGTATGGATTCAATAATCCTGTGAGTCTCTAATAGAAGGAAAACTAACGTGAAATAAAAGTCTACATCTCACCTTCTTGGGGGTCCTTTTTTTAAAAGATTTTTTATTTATTTATCTGACAGACAAAGATCACAAGTAGGCAGAGAGGCAGGCAAAGACAGAGGGGGGGAAGCAGGCCCGCCAAGCAGAAAGCCTGATGCGGGGCTCGATCCTGAGACCTGAGGATCATGACCTGAGCCAAAGGAAGAGCTCAATCCACTGAGCCACCGAAATGGCCCGGGGCCATTTTTTCATAAATTGTGCTGAGAGTTTTATTAGCAGTATTGGTGATCTCAACAATGGAGTAACAAATGGCCATACATTGTTTTTACTAGTATATTATGTTGATGCAGCCAGTGATGGTGCATCCCCAAAAAGGGAACACACACAAACAGGAGCATGCAGATCAAATGAATTTGCTCAACTGACATATATGTTTGTGTAATGCGGGAGGATGATCTAAATAAATGACCTTTCTATGACATATTAATAATCCAGGAGGGGAATGATACAAATGAACTAAAGGGAAAAAGAAAATCCCTTTTATTATTTCAAAATTAAAAGATTTATAGAAATTATGGAAGCTTGAAAGTAGAAGATGGCTTTAAAAAAATTCTGACTCCAGAGTTAAATATGACAAATGTGATACTGATGCTGTATATCCTATTTAAATTAGTTACAGTAACTTTACAATCCTGTTAGAATCTATAGTTCTATACTGCATATTTTGTTTTAAATTTAGATTTTGGCATTGTTAAATTAACTCAAGTGAAAATTTCCAAAAGAAATCTATTTTTACCTATTATATATTCCCATAATTCATATGACATTGTTTTTATTTGGTGGTATAATAAAACTATCATCTTCATTGTCCTTTTAAAACAGATGAACACTTTGAACACACTAAAGTTGATATCTTGATCTAGTATGTATCTCCTAGTGATGTGGATGGAAATTCATTAAAACTGAATAATCTTTTGAGATTTAGTGTATTTCATTTAAATTATAAGGGTAATGCATATGATACAAAAATATCAATGTGGAAAGTTATGAAATATGTAGTTGAAATCTCTATTCTCCTACCCTTGACTTTGGATCAACTCAAATAAGGGCATGTTTTTAATCTTTTTTATAATTATACAAATAGAAATGATCTAAATATATTTTTAATGGATTTTACTTTTTACATTTAATAATGCATATATTACACATAACAGTTAGTTTATTTTAGACATTTATCAGGTCTTAAAATTTAACTTCTTCTCTTTAAACTTGTATATTTTTACATTTTTCTTTAATTCTATTGTTATGTTTTATTCTATTGATTTAAGTCATTCTAGATATGTTTTAGCTATACCAACTACATTGCAGAAAATATCTTTCAAAGTACATATTTGTGGACATAGGGATATACATTATTAAGCTAAATTATTGCCAGTGGATTGATGAGCCACGGTTTTGAGTACTGTTGTTAAATTGCCCTTTGAAAATAATCTCTGTTTCTACTGCCATTAACAATATAGGAGGTATTCTCTTGCCTTTTCTCCAAACCTAAATCTTTAAATCTAATTAGACTGCCTCAATTTAAAGTGTCCTAGTTTCTGGTTTCATTACAAATCGCCATACTCAGATCTCACATAACTCTATAAATATCAACTCAGCTTGATATAGCAGAAAGGAACTCCCAAGTAATAACTGAGTTGTTAACCATTCATTATTTCTGGAACCTGGAGCTACAAAAAGTGGTTATAGCAGAGGGAATTACAGCCTAGGAAATATGGAGAAAGAGGTCAATGTGAGTTTAAAGACAGTCATCAGTTGAATGTGTTTAAGTAATATTTAACTAAAAATGTGTTTATAGAAGAAATTAGAATAATAATTAAGAAAGTAACAGGAAATGGTTTAGCATGTACCAAAGTTTAGAGGATATGAAATATTTCTGTTTTCTTTTTTGTTCGTTCCAGTTTCTTTTTTTAAAATTAAATTAAATTAAAATTTTTTCCAGTCTTCCAAGATTCATCGTTTATGCACCATACCCAGTGCTCCATGCAATATGTGCCCTCCTTAATACCACCACCAGGGTCACCCAACCCCCCACCCCACTTCCCCTTCAAAACCCTCAGTTTGTTTCTCAGAGTATGCACAGTTCTTCAAATCTGGTACCAAAAGTTTATTCTCCTTCCTCATCAGGCTACTCTTTATCTTTCTGCATATTCTTTCTCAAATAAAATATAAGTTAGGTAAATTATGGTGGTATTGTCATAGATGTCCAATAAAATGTTTTGATAAGATTTGATTGCACTTGGCCTCCATTTTGGGACCATCTTATAAGACAGCCTGACTGAATTCTGTATCATGCAGAGAAGAGAGCTCCAGTCAGTAACCAGAGGAGATATTCTCAATGACTTTCCCAGATACCCTTGGTCCTAACTGTATCCATGAACACCAACCAAGAAAACATCCAGTTTCAAACACCTGAAACAGAGCATCTGGTGATTTATCTATTCCTTCCATTGTACTTTCAAGGGGCAGTTTATACCCTCCAGGAGTGGGTTTCAACCAATAACTGATAGTAGTTGGCAAGTAAATATTCCATTTCCCTCTGGTAAGATAGCTAAATGTTCATGCTTCCTCTCAAAGTTTCTTGGTAGGTTTGGGCCTCCTCAACCACATGCCCTTTATTGGCTTCCTTTCCTTCCCTCACTTTTGGACTCCAAAAAACATGAAGTCATATTCTTTCTCAATATTTATTTCTGGGGGTAAACTCAATTGAAGAGAACAAATATCCAGGCACTTCCATATATTATAGTCATACTAAAGCCACAAGGAAGGCTAACTCAGCTTTATAGTGGCTGCTTTAAGCTTTTAACTAGAACAAACTAGAATCTTTTATATAGAATGAACTGCATTTTAACCTAAACTTAAAAAGAGTTTTAGGCATATATATATATAAAATATAATATATAATATATAATATATAATATATATATATTAGAGATATAGTAATATTAGTAATATAGTAATATTATGTTAGTATATATATTATATAGTATATATATGTATACAATATACACTAGTATATTAGTAATAACTATATACAGATATAATAGATGTTCTATATATATGCACATATGTGTATATATATGTGCATTTAAAACAGTGCAGTCTAAAATGAACAGGTTAACATGGTTATAGGAGGTGAAGGAAGAAACCTCTGTGGGGGGTATATTAAATTAAAATACAGGTAGCCTTATTTAAAAGTTTACACCTCAACTTTATTAGGCAATAAAATTAGTAGCCTACCTTGCTGGATAGTTACATCTGTATCACCTATAATGTAACATGTACTAGAGGAAGTAATTAAGTTTGATAGGAATCTTCTTCATTTAGCAACTGCCCTTAATCCTTTGCTACAGAGAAAAATCATTAAATTTAATTGAAGCTATAGCTTCTACAAAGATTTGTGGTACATCTGTTTGTATTTAAAGAAGTAATAGAAGCAGAGTATTTGAAGTCGATATTAACAGAGGTAAACTATTATAAATAAAATCAAAGTGCTTTATATTAGGCCTAGAATTTCGAAATTTTGAGATAATTATCCACATTCTAAAATAATCTTGACTTTAAACTATAAAGTTTAAAGTAAGTGTTAAAATTCATGGTCAGTTACAGTACAAAAGTTCTAGATAATCTTTTGTTGAAATTTCTTTAGCTCTCTCAAGACAAGTAAATCTTCATAAAATAAAACATCAAGTAAAGATATTTTCAGTCAAATACTTAAACATCATTTCCTTATAATTCAAAATGCCATTGTAGGCCATGGTATTATTAATATGCATTTCAATAGGCATACAAAACTAACAGAATATATTAATTTTTTGCTTAATGGTTACGTTAAATATTTGTTTAAACTCTTTTTTTATTTTACTATCTTAAGTCTACCTTAAATATCCACAATGGGGATTTAGTAAGTAGGATTTTCCATACCTCAATAGACGATCATACCCTGATCGTATCTACAAACTGTTAACATTATAATAGTAAATTATAAATTTTAACTATTAACATTTCTTGAAAACATTTTCTGAACAGCTTAGGAAATGTTCATCTAATTTACCCAAAGGGTTTATACTGAATTTATACCAAATGTAAAGTGGTTTAAGTTGTTTAGAATGACTGTTCTGCTTATTTCAGTGGACTTTATATCAAGTAATCACATTTAACGGTGAATGAAATTACTATTTTTGAAAAAATTCAAGTGATACACTAATACAGCAATGTTTGAATATATGTAGACATCAAGGAGGACAAAATATTTTACAATCTTTATTTTAATTAAGTACATCTTACTTAGAAGTGTCAGAATCAGTGGGCAGGTTTTCCTAAACCTGCCCCTCTTACACTATTCCTATGATTCGAGGTTTTTGTGGGCATACACCTGTGTAGGTATGTATTCCAGCTTCAGATTAGAACAGAAGGAACCAACTGGCATTCTTAGGTGCTTGCAGAATCTAAGGAGAGGAATGGGCTTCAGGAAGACTGAAGCAAACCTCAAACACTGTCATCAGCCTCTTCATTCATTCATTTTTTGTTCGTTGATTCAACACATTTTTATTGTGGCTCTTTTCTGTTCCAGGGATTATGGTGAGACATTAGACATATAATGGTCAGTAAATTGGCCTGATTTTTTCTTCCTGTTTCTGTGTTTGCCCTAATTTCCATTCTCTCCTCTTCCATCTTATCTGTCTTATCTCTTTCTACTCTTCATTTCCTCTTTTCCCCCAGCCCCGCTTGTTTGCTTCTTTAATTCTAGTCTCCTTTTATCCTCTTAAGTAAAAATATGATAACTGACAGGGCTGAAGAAGCTACAGATTTGGCCACTGGAGAGAGAATTTTTGTGAATTGCCATCCAGATAAGGTAAGAAAGTATTTAAGGGAGAGAAGGTATAGTCCACCATGGATTGGGGTTTATGTCTAGGCAATCAGTTGTAGGTGGTGGGTGATGTTACAAATTGAGGGCTACTGAAGTTTGCATTGTAATAAATGACCGCTTTTGTATAAATATTTAGATGGTCAAAGTACTAGGTATAATAATGTGATTTGAGAATATTCAGTCTAACTCCATATCAGGACTACTGTGTGAATAGTAGAAAAGAAAAAAGAAATTTCTAATACAGTAATTTTTTTCCAACTTATTCACTGTGCAGTAAGCACAGTACATACCACAGAAAATTATGGAAGGGATAGATTTATGCATCTCAAGATTTACATATTCACTCCCTTAACATATCCAGTGGTGTCCTGTGTGTTTTGTGGCAGCATAGGTTCTTCACTATGGCTACTACACAAAGGTGTGCTACTTACTAATATAATGATTATGCTGTCAACTAAGGAAACATACCTTCCTTTTTTTTAATCCCTCTAATAGGAAAAGTGTGGGAGAGTCTTGTAGCACATTCCCAATTAGAATATAGAAAAGGCTAAGATTAGAATAAAAGTAGTTATCCCCCTACAAGTGATGAGTGCTTCAATAATGTTAATCTAGAAATTTAGAATTGCTAGTAAAATTTTAGAGTATTTTCATGAGTCAAATATCAAGATGGTGAAATAGACTTAATCAACAATATTAAGTTTCTTATAATATTTCTGTTTGGGAATGTGTCTGAAGTTCTGATTTACAATTTCAAAAAAATTTTTTTTTGCATTCAATACCTCCTAGCTTAAATTGGTTGCTAAATTAGTGCATGTTAACCAAAAACAAACAAAACAAAAAACACAAAAAAACCACACACAAAAAACACATGTTAAATGGACTATTTTGTAGAAAAAAAAATGGCAAGACAGTAGTTTTACAGGAAAGAGCAATTCCACAGGGTAACAATTCCACTTGAGGGAAAAAATGTGATTTTGTGATTCATGGATAGAAATATCTCCCTTTGAAATTCATCCTAAGTCTCACATAAAAAACAGATTCCTAGGTTGCCTAAAGAGCTTAGGGAATATTAACTCATTGTGAAGGGAATGGTAGCCCTACTTACCAAATCAGCATCTGTAACTGTGGTGTTTTCTTAGAGAAATTTATTTAATTATTGGTCATGCCACACTTGGCTACCTCCTTAAGACTGACTGCATTATATTATACCAATTTGGATGCACCGTATTGCCTCTGCTCTGAGAATCTCACAAGGAAGTATAGAACCAAAAAGTTATGCTAACCTTGGGAAAGGGCATTCCCAGGGCTTGATGGTAACAACCTTTATCTGTATTGCAAATTATTATGTCTATCTGGACAGCCATCAATTCCTAGAAAATACACTTTGATCCTTGCTTGTTACAATTCAGGAAGTAAAAAGTTACAAAAACGACCCATTAAATTGAGTGTTGCCTTTCTCTGAGCAACAGTAAAGCTGAAACTTATTCTTGAGTATCACCAATAAAATTCTGAAAACTACCACACGTATAAACCCATGTTACTACTTATTGGGTTGCATTAGATAAATTTCACATTCATTTATGCTTACTAAATATTGAGAATTTATATCATATATGTTTACCTATTAGTATGAAAAATGTAATCTTCATATCACAAAATCTCATTTTCTTCTAATTTTCAGTGCTATTTTATTTATAGGACAAGAGTTTCAAAAGGTGTGTGTGTGAAAAGCATCAGTTTGGGTCACCATTGCAGAATCTGATCAACCAGGTTAAAGATGAGGTAAGTTCAAGCTTCTGAAAAGTCCAGATACTTACAAGGAATATTAATTCACAGACAGTTGTTAGAACCATATAGCTTTAAATTTCTATTTAAACTGTAACTAGGGTTTTATTTTATGTGACAAAGCATTTTATAACTCTTAATGATTATTAGAGATTTTTTCTGTCAGTTTATATAGTCTGTATCTCACTAAAATTTAGGAGAGCTTGAAATTTCACAGCATATTATACATTTATCCAAACTATTTTCCATTGAGCAATAGTCAGGTGGTATTAGAAATAGGATTAAACATTTGATATTACAGTGGCATTATAAATAGTTGAGTTTCCACACAACTTCTTAAAAATCATGTAATACCATGCTTTTAAAAACATTCTAAAATAAAAAATAGGTGAAGTGAGAATGACTAAAATTAACAACATGGAAAACAGTAGGTGTTGGTAAGGATGCAGAGAAAGGGGAACACTCTTATACTGTTGGTGGAAATACAAACTGGGATAGCCACTCTGGAAAATAATACAGAGGTTCCTCAAAAAGCTAAAAATATAGGGGTGCCTGGGTGGCTCTGCCTTTAGCTCAGGTCATGATCCCAGGATCCTGGGATTGAGCCCCGCATTGGGCTCTCTGCTCAGCAGGGAGCCTGTTTTCTCCTCTCTTTCTGCCTGCTTGTGATCTCTGTCTGTCAAATAAATAAATAAAATCTTAAAAAAAAAAAAAGCTAAAAATAGAACTACCTTAAGATCCAGCAATTGTACTACTAGGTATTTACCCAAAGGATATAAAAATATTGATTCAAAGGTATACATAAACCCGAAACTTATAGCAGCATTATTAACAATACACACACACACACACACTCACACTCTCAGTGGAACATTAGCCATAAAAATGAAATCTTGCCATTTGCAATGATGTGGATAGAGCTAGAGATTAGTATTATGCTAAGTGAAATAAATCAGACAAAGAAAAATATGATTTCACTCATGTGGAATTTAAGAAGCAAAACAGATGAATACATGGAAAAAAAGAGAGAGGCAAACCAAGAAACAGACTCTTAACTATAAAAAGCAAACTGAGGATTGCTGGAGGGTAGGTGGTCAGGGTGGGTAGGCTAAATGGATGATGGATATTAAGGAAGGGCACTTGTTATGGTGAGCACTGGGTGTTGTATGTAAGTGATGAATTACTAAATTCTACTCCTGAAACTAATATTATACTGTATGTTAACCTACTGAAATTTAAATAAAAACTCCAAGAAAAATATAGGTGAAATATCCCCAAATTATTATAAAAATAGTAGAAATATATGTGGAAACTCCATAAAAGTATACAGGCTATTCTAAATAAAATGTAAAAATTGAGTAAAATAACTAATGATAGTAAACATTGACAAATTGTATTTATCCCTTGATTTTAATAGTTATCTGGTAGTATAAAATTTATTGACACAGTTTTTCTCTTAAAAAAAGGCTAAAGAAAATAAAGCAAATAGTCATATCTATGAGTGCTAAAAAGACATCTGTCAATCTTTAAGCAAGTTTCCTGCTTAAAAAGATGAGAAATTATTAGAGGGAAATAATTTATAAAAACTACTTAGAAAATTAAAAAATTTAAAAAAAATTAAAAAAATTCATTTCAAAGGAAAAAACACTAAATTTATTTTAATAAACTTAGGTAACTGAGAGTAATTCTTAATATTAAAATTATTATTTATGATTAACTTAAAGGTATAGTTTCATATAATGAAGTAATGCACATGGAGAGAAGTATGATTTCATTTTGTATTTGTATTTACTAGAAAACTCTACTAAAATATTGTAAAAATCATTTAACAGTATAAATCAACATATGAGATAAATTTGTAAAATTTTTAACTGTATTGGAGTATGTTCTATATTGACTTAAATGTGTAGAGATCAATAGTAATGTTTCTCCATAGCAATAAATACATTGAAATAAAAGGGGTGTAAAGCTCTCTCAGCATATTAATAAAAATTAAGAAATGCCCAGGTATAAGAATCGACAACTATTACTCTGTATTGGTGGATAGAAAACAATATGTGAAAATAAAAGGAAAAATGCAATATCCTTGGTTAGGATTATTTAATTTCATAGACCATCAATTCTCTGCATATCAATATTTAAATATAAGTAATTACAACCCATATCACAAGATTTTATATTTTAATTCTATACAATAATTTTGAAGTTCATCAGAATAATAAACGGTTTTAAAAAGTCAAGGAAATTAAAAACAAGATGAAGGAGTGAAGAGACCATCTATGTAATGCAACAGATATGGTATTGGCATAGCAGTAGATTAGTTAGCTAACCCGGAAATCGATCCAAGTATATGTGTGAGATGATAATATATGATACCAACTGTGAAGAAGACCTTAGTTGAGAGATAGATATACTTAATTGTATGACAGTTTATTGTATGTTTGAAAATTAGTGTATGCCATTTATATTAATCAAAACAGCAGTGACAGAGTTGGAAAAATATGTTTGTAATGAATATACCAAGTAGCTTTTACAAATTTACAAGAAGTAAATGAATAAAATGTATCTTATTTGATATTTTATGCACTTATGCATAAAAAAGAAGGTAGAAAAAACTTAAAGACACACTTTAACAACAGTTGTTTTAAGAACATATATCTATTTCATATATAAAAATGAATGCTGTGTTACTTTGATAATTGGTAAAATATATTTTACAATATTGCACAATAGCACAAAAAGCATTACAATAATACTGCACTATTTTAGATGTTTCTTTTACAGTGTTTTCTCATATTATATTTATCCTGGGAGTTTCCATGTCATATGCTTTCATTCACTTTATTTACCACAGTAAATGTCCTATATTAAATAATGCAACAGTGCTTTCAGTGATTAATCTTCATGCTTCATGAAGGAAAGATCTTTTTTGTGTTTTGGCCAGTTTTATATTTTCTTGGCAGTCCACAGGGTCTTTTTTTTTTTTTTTCCAATTTATTTATTTTCAGAAAAACAGTATTCATTATTTTTTCACCACACCCAGTGCTCCATGCAAGCTGTGCCCTCTATAATACCCACCACCTGGTACCCCAACCTCCTACCCCCCGCCACTTCAAACCCCTCAGATTGTTTTTCAGAGTCCATAGTCTCTCATGGTTCATCTCCCCTTCCAATTTACCCAAAAGCATATACCCTCCCCAATGTCCATAACCCTACCCCCCTTCTCCCAACCCCTCTCCCCCCAGCAACCCACAGTTTGTTTCGTGAGATTAAGAGTCACTTATGGTTTGTCTCCCTCCCTATCCCATCTTGTTTCATGGATTCTTCTCCTACCCACTTAAGCCCCCATGTTGCATCACCACTTCCTCATATCAGGGAGATCATATGATAGTTGTCTTTCTCTGCTTGACTTATTTCTCTGAGCATGATACGCTCTAGTTCCATCCATGTTGTCGCAAATGGCAAGATTTCGTTTCTTTTGATGGCTGCATAGTATTCCATTGTGTATATATACCACATCTTCTTGATCCATTCATTTGTTGATGGACATCTAGGTTCTTTCCATAGTTTGGATATTGTGGACATTGCTGTTATAAACATTCGGGTGCACGTGCCCCTTTGGATCACTGCGTTTGTATCTTTAGGGTAAATTCCCAGTAGTGCAATTGCTGGGTCATAGGGCAGTTCTATTTTCAACATTTTGAGGAACCTCCATGCTGTTTTCCAGAGTGGTTGCACCAGCTTGCATTCCCACCAACAGTGTAGGAGGGTTCCCCTTTCTCCGCATCCTCGCCAGCATCTGTCATTTCCTGATTGTTGATTTTAGCCATTCTGACTGGTGTGAGGTGATATCTCATTGTGGTTTTGATTTGTATTTCCCTGATGCTGAGTGATATGGAGCACTTTTTCATGTGTCTGTTGGCCATCTGGATGTCTTCTTTGCAGAAACGTCTGTTCATGTCCTCTGCCCATTTCTTGATTGGATTATTTGTTCTTTGGGTGTTGAGTTTGTTAAGTTCTTTATAGATTTTGGACACTAGTCCTTAGTCCTTTATCTGATATGTCGTTTGCAAATATCTTCTCCCATTCTGTCAGTTGTCTTTTGGTTTTGTTAACTGTTTCCTTTGCTGTGCAAAAGCTTTTGATTTTGATGAAATCCCAAAAGTTCATTTTTGCCTTTGCTTCCCTAGACAGCATGGTACTGGCAAAAAAACAGACACATAGACCAATGGAACAGAATAGAGAGCCCAGAAATAGACCCTCAACTCTATGGTCAACTAATCTTCGACAAAGCAGGAAAGAATGTCCAATGGAAAAAAGACAGCCTCTTCAATAAATGGTGTTGGGAAAATTGGACAGCCACGTGCAGAAAAATGAAATTGGACCATTTCCTTACACCACACACAAAAATAGATTCAAGATGGATTAAGGACCTCAATGTGAGAAAGGAATCCATCAAAATCCTTGAGGAGAACACAGGCAGCAACCTCTTCGACCTCAGCCGCAGCAACATCTTCCTAGTCCACAGGGTCTTGTTTGCAAAAACTGCCTCTCTACACTTCCCCCATGAAAGAATGATATAACTTTGAGAGATAAAAGATTTACGGCAGGAACTTCTTTTCTCTTCATTTCTCATTTTACTATACTTAATTCTAAGTCCCTACACTTAAGAGAGTTTTGAGGAGGAGGAAACTTGCAGTGAATTTGTTATTTAAACAAGGTATTTCAGAGGAGATTTACTTATGTTGTCTTTGTTATATATGGAAAATTCTTTCTGTTGAAGAGAACAAGTTTCCTTTAAATGTTAGTTTATGTTTCTAATTCAAAATATATTCACATCAGTAGATAACTAATGAAGAGTAATATATTAATATAAATTTAATTATGATAATTTACTGTTACTATCTTTTTCTAAATAAAGTCACAAAAAGAAAAAAAGTTATTTATTTCTAATGTTCAGTTAATGAATCTATTTATGTGGCTTGCCAAGATTCACTGTAGGTTTGGAGATTAAGTTAGTTTTAAATTAGCAATACAAATTTGATATAGGTGTTCTATGTACCCTAGTGAAAGGAACTATAAAAAGATACTTTGTAAATTTTAATACCAACAAAAATTCACAAGTTTTAGCTTAGTTATATTAATGTGTTTAAAGTCAATCAGAGAATGACTTTGTATTCATCTTTTATTATACTTTGAAAATCATTTTTAAAATGGGAAAAGGTGTGTAGGTCATGGATAAAACTCAGTAATGGAAACAAGTGACTAGAAAATTAATTAATGTAAGTTCATGTATCTCAATTGTGAAGGTTGACATTTTCAAATTGAGCATTCTGTCTTCTTAACATAATTATTTTATATTAATAGACATACTTGTTGTGAAAGACAATTTATATCTATTAATATAAAATGTAGGACTTACTCAGAATTTTCAAACATTTACACCTTGAGATCAAAGTTTAGAATTTCACTGAGAGAAACAAAAGTATATTCAAGCTTAAAATAAATTCTTACACCTTTGCTTTTACTTTTCTCACATTTTTTCTATTTATATATTGATTATTGCCTATAAAAGCAGAATAAGGTTGAAAATGTACAAAAATCCTATATATATATATATATATATAATAAAATTACCTATTTCATAATTATACTATGTATATCAAAACTGATTCAGAGATGTTTTATGTAAATTGTGGCATTGACAGATATACTATAGTATTAAGCAACACGACTTCTGGCTAAACACCCAAAGGCAATGAAAAGAGGCTTTCAACATGATATATGCACTCTCATGTTTATTGCAGCATTGCTGTTAATTGCCAAGATGTGGAAATGACCCAAATGTCCAACAACAGATGAGTGACTAAAAATGATGTGGTACGTGTACACAATGGAATGTTATTCAGTCATGAAAAAAGAAAATAGCCTCCCATTAAGACACCATAAATGAACCATGAGCACATTATGGTAAACAAGATGAGTTAGAGAACTACAAATAGTGTATATCAGTTACATATAGAATTTTAAAAAGTTATAAAAAAAATTATAAAATTTAATTATAAAATTAATTTAATTAAATTTATAATTAAAATTTAATTATAAAATTTTATAAAAATTATAAAAATTATAAAAAAAATAAAATGGTAGTTACCAGGGGAGGGAGAGATCAGGGAGATAATGTTTAAGGGTACAAACTTGTAATAAGTGGCAAATAAGTCAGAAATCTAAAGCACAGTATGATGAACATAGATCATAATATTGTACTATTATTATTTAATGTGATAACACTACATCAGCAATCATAGTATATACATAAATCAAAGTAACACACTATACACCTTAAAATTACATAGTATTACACATCAAGTTTACTGAATAACTAATGCCAACAAATAAGAGCAACAATCAGAAATTATACAGGGATGGGGCGCCTGGGTGGCTCAGAGGGTGAAAGCCTCTGCCTTTGGCTCAGGTCATGATCCCAGGGTCCTGGGATCAAGCCCCATATCAGGCTCTCTGCTCAGTAGGGAGCCTGCTCCCTCCTCTCTCTCTCTGCCTGACTCTTTGCCTACTTGTCATCTCTGTCTGTCAAATAAATAAATAAAATCTTAAAAAAAAAAAAAAAGAAATTATACAGGGATAGGCTTTACTTAAAGAGGAGATGAACATATAAAACTATAAGTATGGATATTATTTTTAATTTATACTATTCATATTTGGTTATATTTTCTTTAAATTCAGTTACAAAAATATGTTATCATCCAGATAATGTTTAGGATGCCAGTTATCCAATTTCTTGGTATATGAATACATCCCCCCAACACCCAGCCATTTACAAATACACACTTAAAATTTCCCTAAAAAAAAAAAAAATAGGTTGTTTTAATTTCAGTAAAACAGTCTTTCATTTTATATTAGATACAGTTTCCTTTTTGTCCTTACATGCAACAGTAGATAATTAGTGATTTTTAACTCTGTTAAAATTGTTAAATTTACGACAGTGTTGGAGTGGATTATATATCATCCATGAGAGTCTAATGAAATCCATCCTTCTTAGACTCTGCCAGGGTTTTTCTTTATTGTGTCTTGGGTTTTAAAATATATACCTATCTGATAAACATTCACAGTGACCAAAAGGGATACTTGTGAAAGCCATTAAGTGCAGCACTAATTTGAAAGACTTTACAGAAGAAGTGATTTTTCAGATAAAATCTGGAGAGTAAGAGGCAAAAATTGATTCATATTCAATAAGGTGTATTTATCTCACAGAAAAATCAGTGAGGCAAATGAAATTTTATATTTGTTCAGTGGGGACACACTAAATGAATTTATTCCAAGTTCTTTACATTTTTATAGGAACTATGCACAGTAACACTCCAAATGTTCAAGAAATAGAATAAGGATATTCATTATATCCTTATATTATATATATTAAATATATTTATTATATAAGAAACTAATTGTAACATGGAGGTTAGTACCCTGTTGGTTGGCAACATAAATTCTACTCATTCATACCATTAAAATTAGGGAAAATAAAAAGAAAAATGTATTATTAGCATATTGGCTTCATTATTCAGATGGAAATGACTTATTTGCCACTTATTACAAGTTTGTACCCTTAAACATTATCTCCCTGATCTCTCCCTCCCCTGGTAACTACCATTTTATTTTTTTTTATAGGTTTAACTTTTTAAAATTCTATATGTAACTGATATACACTATTTGTAGTTCTCTAACTCATCTTGTTTACCATAATGTGCTCATGGTTCATTTATGGTGTCTTAATGGGAGGCTATTTTCTTTTTTCATGACTGAATAATATTCCATTGTGTACACGTACCACATCATTTTTAGTCACTCATCTGTTGTTGGACATTTGGGTCATTTCCACATCTTGGCAATTAACAGCAATGCTGAGCCATCCACGTGCCCACATGAGAATTCTTTAAAAATGAGTTACTTGCTTGTGTTTTTTAAACCATTTTATTGAAAAATTATTGAATACAAAAAATTGTGCATATTTAATGAACATAAATTGAAGATTTTGGAAATAAGTATACATCCGTGACACAACCTCAACAATCTATACCATAAACATATCTATTACCACCCAAACTTTCTCACCCTCTTTATTAATACTATATCTGTGATGATGATGATGAGGGGGAGGAGCAGGGTGTATATGATAAGAACACAACATAAGATCTACTCTCTTAGCACATTTAAGGGAACTTAAATATATAAGAAAATGTTGTTAACTATAGTCTCTATGCTGCATAATAGATCTCCAGGACTTCTTTACTTTGTGTAACTGAAACTTTGTACCCTTTGACTAATATCTCCCCCATAGCCCCTGGCAACTACCATTCCACTCTCTTCTACTATGAGTTTGACTATTTTTGATTCCTCATATAATTGATATCATGTAGTATTTGTTTTTCTATGTTTGGCTTATTTCACTTAGCATAACATCTAGGTTAATCCATGTTGTCACAAATGGCAGGATTCCTTTCTCTTTTAAGGCTGAATAGTAATCCCTTTATGTATATATGACATTTGTATATCCATTCATCTGTTGATTGACACTTAGGTTACTTTCACCTCTTGATTATTGTAGATAATGTTGCACTGAATATGGGCATGCAAATACTTCTTCGGGACCCTGTTTTCAATTATTTTTATATTTACAAATATTTTATTTATTTTGGATAGAGAGTATGTGTGGTAAGTGGGGGGCTGGGTAGTGGGAGAGGAAGGGAATCTTAAGCAGACTTCCCATTGAGTGCAGAGCCTGATGCGGGGCTCAGTCTCAGGACCCTAAGATTATGACCTGAGTTAAATCAAGAGTTGGGTGCCTACTCCTGGGTATTTACCCCAAAGATACAGATGTAGTGAAAAGAAGGGCCATCTGTACCCCAATGTTTATAGCAGCAATGGCCACGGTCGCCAAACTATGGAAAGAACCAAGATGCCCTTCAATGGACGAATGGATAAGGAAGATGTGGTCCATATACACTATGGAGTATTATGCCTCCATCAGAAAGGATGAATACCCAACTTTTGTAGCAACATGGATGGGACTGGAAGAGATTATGCTGAGTGAAATAAGTCAAGCAGAGAGAGTCAATTATCATACGGTTTCACTTATTTGTGGAGCATAACAAATATCATGGAGGATAAAGGAGTATTAGAGAGGAGAAGGGAGTTGGGGTAAATTGGAAGGGGAGGTGAATCATGAGAGACTATGGACTCTGAAAAACAATCTGAGGGGTTTTAAGTGGCGGGGGGGGTGGGAGGTTGGGGTACCAAGTGGTGGGTATTATAGAGGGCACGGATTGCATGGAGCACTGGATGTGGTGAAAAAATAATGAATACTGTTTCTGAAAATAAATAAATAAATTAAAAAAAAAAAAAAAAAGAGTTGGGTGCCTAACCAACTCAGCTATCCAGGCACACCAAAAATCATTTGTATTTTGATGCAATAGTAATAACTGGAAAATAACATTAAATACCATTTATAGTACTATACCCATACTTAGGATTAAATTTAAATATGCACATGAACTATATTCTAAAAACTATGGTGTATTACTGAAAAAATTCTTTATCAGAATTTGATTATAAAAATAAAAAATTTGTGTATCTAATAATTCTAATAGAGTAATTTAAATTTTCAAAAGGAATGTAAGAAATTTATGATTATCCATTGCATTTTAATAATAGAAATTAATTTAAATAGTTGAGATTATAAAAGACATTGAAAAATTAGGATGCCAAAAAGACTAACTAGAACCTCTATTAAGCATTTCATTATTTTTTATTTTATTTTATTTTATTTTTTTAAAAGATTTTATTTATTTTTCAGAAAGAGAGAGTGCACAGGCAGGCAGAATGGCAGGCAGAGGCAGAGGGAAAAGCAAGCTCCCCACCAAGCAAGCAGCCCAATGTGGGACTTGATCCCAGGATGCTGGGATCATGACCTGAGCCAAAGGCAGCTGATACCTGACTGAGCCACCCAGGCAGCACCCACATTTCATTATTTTAAATCATTAAAAGAACAAGTGTCGAAGTAGAAAAATTTGATAGCTATCTTTCACTAAAATCATTTCATGGATTTCATGAATTCAATAACATGATAGTAACATAGAAAAGTGTCATAACTGCCATAGGAACTGAAGAAGTTAGAAATTCTGATCCTTGTAGGACCCTTGGAGTAAAAAGCCATCAAAGGCAAATAGAAAAGCAATGTCAACAAGATATAGTATAGTCCCCAGGGAATCTGAGGCAAAATAGAAAAAAATGAGTAGATAATAGCAGATGTTTTCCCCCAAGGACAATTATAGAACAATAATTAAAGATTAAGACAGTATCTGAAAAAGAGTGTAGTAATTCTAACAGGAAGAAGAAATTGAGAGAAGGATAAAACCATTTATAGCAGTTACTCTACTATTTGCTACAAGTTGATATTTAATCAAAAAACAGACATACAAACCTGTAGACAAAATCAAACTAAACCAAAATAAGCTTGAGTAATCCAGCAGAGTTGCTGCTATAGAACACAGCCTCGATTTATTTAGCCACTAATTTAAAATCAGAGGTATTTACACAAAGCAACTTTTTACGCTTGTCATTGCATTTAGGTATTTCCTTTTATTCAATTAAACCTACTTAGGTTATTCATGGAACAAGAGAATCTGATTTAGTTTGTAGTATTTCTTATGCTTCTAACCTGCATTGCTCCTAGAAATAGTCTCTGATATTCAATATCTTTTTATTATGGAATAAAATTTATACAACATGATATGTAACTCTCTTTTTCTAATCTAACATTCTATGATGTATCTTGTCAAACATGTTTGTGTTTGATTTTGAAATACATTTATTAAAAAGTCTTATCATACAGATATTTCCAAAGGAAGTATTCTTGGAAAAACCAATTAAATTTTCATGATTACTACATCCAGGTTTATTACTGTTTACCACAATGACATGAACCTGAAGATATCTGACAGTTTAACAATTATAATTTAGTTCTCTCTTTTTTTAAACACAGAACTTTAGAGGGGCTCCTGGGCGGCTCAATCATTTAAGCATCTGCCTTTGGCTCAGGTCATGATCCCAGGGTTCTGGGATTGAGCTCTGCATCATTGGGCTCCCTTCTCAGAGGAGAGCCTGCTTCTCCCTTCTTGCTCCCCCTGCCTGTGTTCCCTCTCTTGCTATCTCTCTCTCTGTCAAAGTAAATTTACATTGACAAAATCAAGTCTAAAATTTAATAGTATTTATTTTATTATTTTTTTAAAGATTTTATTTATTTATTTGAGAGAGATTCAGAGCATGAGCAGGGGGAAGGGGCAAAGCGAGAGGGAGAAGCAGATTCTCCACTAAACAGGGAGCTGGACATGGGGTGGGGCTCAGTCCCAAGACCCTGAGATCATGATCTGAGCCAAAGGCAGATGCTTAACCAGTTGAACCACCCAGGCACCCCTAATGTTATTATTTTAAAATACATGAACTAATTTAGAGAACAATAGTTACGTTATTGTTATTCAGTTATAAAGCTCATCACTTAGTATAGAATAGGAATTTTTAAGGGCAGACTTTTAATTTTTTGTATTTAATAAAAGGTAGAAACTCGGTAAACACTTGGTCCAAGAAGGAAAGGAAGGGAGGGAGGGAGGTGAAGGACGGGAGAAAAAAGAAAGGGAAGGGAAGAGAAGAGGAGAGGAAGTGGGGCATGCAGGAAGGAAACAAAATTGCATTACTAAATCAAACACAGCTTTTTTTTTTTTTAAGATTTTATTTATTTTATTTGACACACAGAGATCCAAGTAGGCAGAGATGCAGGCAGAGAGAGATGGGGAAGCAGGCTCCCCACCGAGCAGAGAGCTTGATGTGGGGCTAGATCCCAGGACCCTGAGATCACAACCCGAGCCAAAGGCAGAGGCTCAACCCACTGAGCCACCCAGGCGCCCCTCAAACACAGCTTTTTGAGCTCCTCTGTCTTATTATACTGAAGACTTATTTTCTTACTATGGGATATAATAATGGACTATAAAAATTACTTTACTTTTTCCTGAATATTGCTTAACTGAGTAGAGACATAAATAGTACACCTTGCTCAGTTTCAAAACATGAAGGCAATATATTTATCTTTACATACAAGATGCTTTGAATTTGAGGCTATTTTTGACTGGGCTCATGAGTTGTGTTTGAATTCTCCATACCTGACACTGGAATCCTCAGCAACATAAATTAAAAAAAAAATTCAGACTATGATAATCCACCTAATTATGGATAGAGGTAAAAAATTACCTCAGAGAATAGATTAATTCTAAATGTTTTATAATATTGTAATAGACAAATTTAATCTAATGCATTTAAATACAGAAGTTTTTTTTTTTTTTTAAGATTATCTATTTATTTATTTGACAGGCAGAGATCACAAGTAAGCAGAGAGGCAGGCAGAGAGAGAGAAGAGGAAGCAGGCTCCCTGCTGAGCAGAAAGCCCCATGCGGGGCTCCATCCCAGGACCCTGGGACCATGACCTGAGCTGAAGGGCAAAGGCTTTAACCCACTGAGCCACCCAAGCACCCCTTAAATACAGAAGTTTTGAGAGTAAATTATAAAAGGAGAAGTAAGGGTAAATGAGTCCAAAGGAAAAGTTCTAAAGGAAATAAGTATTATAAATAAATACATTTACTCATTGTGTTATTTTTCACTCATATAATGTATAAAGATAACAATATGAGTACATAGTTGATAGGATGTATCTGTTTTTTACAAGATGAAAACTTAACATCTTCGAATAATTTTGTTCAAATTTATCCTGAGTTTTATTTTTCAAATCAAACTTATGAAATAAAAATACATAAGTACTAAAAATTAGATCCATCCAATAAAGTAAAGGGTTTAGGAGAATGCTCTGAATATTGTATAATTAAGGACCTAATTAAGGATTTGTATAATGTCATATTTAAAAGAGCTTACAATGCAAATTTCTAATTACTCTTGTATGAAGTCCAAAATTCCAAAAGTGTTATCTCTGAGTATCTTATTGGAATGAAATCATCCTGTATCATTTAGATTTAAATCAGTCATCTTCTACATCAGCCTCTTGCAGTAAGAAGTTTATTCTGGCCAGTCTTTTAAGAGAAATGATAAAAATTAAGGAGTATACTTGCTGTGATGAGTTCCAGTATTACATGGAAGGGGTTGAATCATAATATTATACTCCTGAAACTAATATTAACATAACATTGTATGTTAACAATTGAAATATAAATAAAAAATTAATCTATAATAACAAGTTAATTAATATTAAAAAATAAAAAGAAATGTAACTTTCTTGCCAACATATCATTGTCAACACCTGGGTGGATAGTCCCATTGATATCAGGAAAATTAAACTAGAAAATAACTGAAATTTTAAGCCAAGTAAGGTTCTTTAAGTCTATTAGACAGCAATACTAAACAGGTAAAAAAATACATTAAGTTTTTGAGAAAGTGTACAGCTTAAATATTATTAGAAATATTTGGGGGCACCTGGGTGGCTCAGTGGGTTAAGCCTCTGCCTTCAGCTCAGGTCATGCTCTGAGGGTTCTGGGATCGAGCCCCGCATCGGGCTCTCTGCTTAGTGGGGAGCCTGCCTCCCCCCACCGCCTGTCTTTCTACCTACTTGTGATCTCTGTCTGTCAAATAAATAGATAAAGTCTTTAAAAAAATATTTGAACATGTTCTAGCTCAATAAAATTAGTGATCAAAGTGATCATTTTATCACTACTTTTTTATGTAAGAATCTCAGATGATTATATTCATTAATTTACTAGTGGAATTATTATAGTAGTTTGGATTAGATTAGAAAAGCAATAAAAGAATCTGTGGATTAAAGGAAAAAAATTAAAAGGGAGAATTGGCTGAGATTTTACTTGACCAAACCCTTGATGTCTTGGTGCATTATGATAAACATTGTTTTGCAGTAGAATTTGAGTTATATGATGTCTGCCTTTACAGTTAGATGCAAATATTCCTTTATAGATAGACTGTTTTTGCAAGCATATACTGCTTGCTTCAAACCAATAATAAAACTTAAGATATTTTAAATGTATTATTATAAAAATTAATAGCTTTTCCAGATGCAATAAATGTTAATGAAATCATTAATGATTATTGAGTTAATGAGTTTTTATACTATTATTTTTGAGTATAGTTGACACAGTGTTACACTACTTTCAGTTTTACAACTTAGTGTTTTGACAAGTTTATTCACTATTTTACGTTCACCACAGGTATAGCTACCAAGTCCTGTTACATTGCTGTTAGAATATCATTGACTGTATTCCTTATGATTTGCTTTTTATTCCTGTGACTTACTCATTCTATAACTGGAAGCCTGTATTTCCTTCTCCCCTTCACCCTTTTTGCCCATTCCACCACCATCTCCCTTCTGGTAACCATCAGTTCATTCTCTGGATTTATAGTTATGATTCTGTTTACTGTTTGTTTAATAATTTTTTAGATTCCATTTATGAGGGAAATCATATGGTATTTGTCTTTCTCAGCCTGACTTATTTCACTTAGCAGAATACCCTCTAGATTTAACCATATTGTCTCAACTGGCACAATCTCATCTTCTTTTAATGGATGTGTAATATCTGATTGTGTGTGTGTGTGTGTGTGTGTATGTGTGTGTGTGATTGTTTTTATCTGTTTGTTCACTGATGGACATTTAAGTTGTTTCCATGTTTTGGCTATTGTAAATAATGCTGCAGTAAACATAGCGGTGCATATATCTTTTTGAGTTAGTGATTTCATTTTCCTTGGGTAAATACCCAGTAGTGGAATTATTGACTGTATGACATTCATCTTTTAATTTTTTTGAAGATCCTCTATACTCTTCTTCCACAGTTAGATGCACCAGTTTCCATTCCTACCAACAGTGCACAAAGGTTCCTTTTACTCTGTGAATCTTCTCCCATTTATTATGTTCTGTTTTTGTTGTTGTTTTCTTGATGTTTCCTTTGCTGTGCAAAAAATTTTTATTTTGATGTATCCCCATTTTTTTGTTTCTGCTTTTGTTTACCTTGCCTCAGGAGGCTTATCTCAAAAATGTTATTATGGCTAATGTCAGGCAAATTACTGCCTGTGTTGTCTTCTAGGATTTTTATGGTTTCAGGTTTCACATTTAGGTCTTAATCCATATTTAGTTTATTCTTGCATATGGTATTGGGAAGTAGTCCAGTTTCATTCTTTTACATTTAGCTGTACAGTTTTCCCAGTACCAGTAACTAAAAAGACTGTCTTTGCTCCATTGTATATTCTTGCCTCCTTTGTCATATTTTAATTAACCATATAAATGTGGGCTTATTTCTGGGTTCTCTCTTATGTTCCATTGATCTATGTGTTTATTTTTGTGCCAGTACCATACTGTTTTGATTATTACAGCTTTTTAGTATATCTTGAAATCCAGAATTGTGATAGCTCCATCTTTGTTTTTTCTTTTTTTTTCCAATTTATTTATTTTCAGTAAAACAGTATTCATTATTTTTTCACCACACCCAGTGCTCCATGCAAGCTGTGCCCTCTATAATACCCACCACCTGGTACCCCCAACCTCCCACCCCCCGCCACTTCAAACCCCTCAGATTGTTTTTCAGAGTCCATAGTCACTCATGGTTCACCTCCCCTTCCAATTTACCCAAAAGCACATACCCTCCCCAATGTCCATAACCCTACCCCACTTCTCCCAACCCCCCTCCCCCCAGCAACCCACAGTTTGTTTCGTGAGATTAAGAGTCACTTATGGTTTGTCTCCCTCCCTATCCCATCTTATTTCATGGATTCTTCTCCTACCCACTTAAGCCCCCATGTTGCATCACCACTTCCTCATATCAGGGAGATCATATGATAGTTGTCTTTCTCCGCTTGACTTATTTCGCTAAGCATGATACGCTCTAGTTCCATCCATGTTGTCGCAAATGGCAAGATTTCGTTTCTTTTGATGGCTGCATAGTATTCCATTGTGTATATATACCACATCTTCTTGATCCATTCATCTGTTGATGGACATCGAGGTTCTTTCCATAGTTTGGATATTGTGGACATTGCTGCTATAAACATTCGGGTGCACGTGCCCCTTTGGATCACTACGTTTGTATCTTTAGGGTAAATACCCAGTAGTGCAATTGCTGGGTCATAGGGCAGTTCTATTTTCAACATTTTGAGGAACCTCCATGCTGTTTTCCAGAGTGGTTGCACCAGCTTGCATTCCCACCAACAGTGTAGGAGGGTTCCCCTTTCTCCGCATCCTCGCCAGCATCTGTCATTTCCTGACTTGTTGATTTTAGCCATTCTGACTGGTGTGAGGTGATATCTCATTGTGGTTTTGATTTGTATTTCCCTGATGCCGAGTGATATGGAGCACTTTTTCATGTGTCTGTTGGCCATCTGGATGTCTTCTTTGCAGAAACGTCTGTTCATGTCCTCTGCCCATTTCTTGATTGGATTATTTGTTCTTTGGGTGTTGAGTTTGTTCAGTTCTTTATAGATTTTGGACACTAGTCCTTTATCTGATATGTCGTTTGCAAATATCTTCTCCCATTCTGTCAGTTAAGGACCTCAATGTGAGAAAGGAATCCATCAAAATCCTTGAGGAGAACACAGGCAGCAACCTCTTCGACCTCAGCTGCAGCAACATCTTCCTAGGAACATCGCCAAAGGCAAGGGAAGCAAAGGCAAAAATGAACTATTGGGATTTCATCAAGATCAAAAGCTTTTGCACAGCAAAGGAAACAGTTAACAAAATCAGCTTTGTTTTTTCTTAAGATTGTGTTGGATATTCAGGATTTTCTGTGATTCTTTATAAATTTTAGTATGATTTATTTTCACTTTGCAAAAAATGTTGGTATTTTGATAGGGAGTGCATTGAATGTTTAGATTGCTTTGGGTAATATGGACATTTTGACCGTGTTAATTCTTCCAATGCATGAACATAGAATATCTTTCTATTTGCAACAATTTGATTTCTTTCATCAGTGTTTTATAGTTTTCAGAGTACAGGTCTTTCAGTTCTTTAAGTTTATTCCTAGATATTCTTTTTGGTGCAATTTAAAGTGCTTTTTTTTTCTTTCTTCAACTTCATTGTTAGTGTATAGAAATGCTACCAATTTCTGGTTATTAATTAACCAGAAATGAATGAATTAATATAATGAATTAATTTCTTCTAATAATTTTTTGGTGGAATCTTTAAGATTTTCTATGTATAATATCATGTAATCTATAAATTATTCTCTACCAATATGGATGCCTCTTACTTTTCTTTTTTTAATTTAATATATGTATAGATATATGTACATATACATACATATATATAATTTTTTAAAATTTTAATTCCAGTATAATTAACATACAGTGTTATATTATTTTCAGGTGTATAATATAGTGTTTGAACAATTCTGTATGTTACTCAATACTCAAGATAAGTCTTTCTATTAAACCCCTTCACCTATTTTAGGTGTCCCCACACATCCTTTCATCAGTTTGTTTTCTACAGTTAAGAGTCTCTTTTTTGGTTTGTCTCTATTTTTATTTTTGCTTTTTGTCTCTTCTTTATTTTTATTTTGTTCATTTGTTTTGTTTCTTAAATTTTACATATGAGTGAAATTATATACTATTTGTCTTTCTCTGATTTATTTAACTTAATGTTATACTCTCAAAATGTATCTATGTTGTTGTAACTGAGAAGATTTCATTCTTTTTTATGGCTGAGTAATATTTCATTGTGTGTGTATGTATGTGTATCACTTAATCCTTGTACATTTCTCTATTGGTGGACACTTGGAGGTGCTTTCATAATTTGGCTATTGTAAATAATGCTGCAATAAACATAGAGGTGCATATATTCAAATTACTGGTTTTGTTTTCTTTGGGTAAATACCCAGCAGTGGAATTGCTGGGCCATATGGTAATTCTATTTTTAATATTTTGAGGAACCTCCGTAGTGTTTTCCACAATGGCTGCATGATTTGCATTCCCACCAACAGTGTATGAAGTTTCCTTTTTGTCACATTCTCATCAACACTTGTTAGTTCTTGAGTTTTTGATTATAGCTGTTCTGACAGTATAAGATGACACCTCATTGTGGTTTTGATTTGCATTTCCCTGATGATGACTGATGTTGAATATCTTTCTATGTATTGTTGGCCATTTGTATCTCTTCTTTGGAGAAACATCTGTTTATATTTCCTCATTTTTTAATTATTTTTTTAGGTGTTCGGTTATATAAAAATTTATATGTTTTGCATATAGGTATGTTTTTGGAGATATCCTTCCATTCAGTATATTGTTCTTTAGTTTTGTTCATGTACTCCTTTGTTTTGCTGAAATGTTTATTTTGATGTAGTCCCAATAGTTTAATTTTGCTTGTGCTTCCCTTGCTTTGGGAGACATACCTAAAAAATGTTTCTTTGGCCAATGTCAGAGAAATTACTAGCTGTGTTCTTTTTTAGGATTTTGGTAGTTTCAGATCTCATATTTTATTTATTTTTCTTGTTTGTTCACTGTGCTAGGAAATCCAGTACTGTGATAAATAAAAGTGGTGAGAGTGGTCTTCTTTGTCTTATTCCTGATATTAGAGGGAAAGCTCTCAGGTTTTCACCATTGAGGATGATAGTAGCTATGGATTTTTCATATTCAGCCCTTGTTTTGTTAAGGTATATTCCCTCTAATCCCATTTTTTGAGAGTTTTTATCATGAATGAATGTTGAATCTTGTTAAATTTTTTCTCTGCATTTACTGAGATGACCACATGATTTTTATCCTTTGTTGATTTGGTGTATGCTATAAATTGATTTACAAGTATTGCAATATTCTCAAATCCTATGAGTAAATCCCACCTGAGCATGGTGAATGATATTTTATAATGGATTGTTGGATTTGGTTTGCTAATATTTTGTTGAGGATTTTTGCATTTATGTTCTTTAGGGATACAACTTTCTTTTTCTGTAGTATCTTTATCTGGTTTTAGTGTCAAAATAATGATGGCTTCATAAAATTTATTAATGGAAGTTTTTTTCTTCTATTTTTGGAATAGTTTGAGGAGAGCGGGTATTCACTTTTCTTTGAACACCTGATAGAATGTACTTGTGAATGCATCTAGTCCAGGACTTTTATTTTTTGGTAATGTTTTGATTATCATTTCAATTTTATTACTTGTAATTGGTCTTTTCAGAATTTCTACTTCTTCCTGGTTCAATTTGGGAAGATTCCATGTTTCTAGGAATGTATCAATTTCCTCTGGGTTGTCCATTTTGTTGGCGTAAAATTTTTCATTAGTATTATCTTATAAATATTTGTATTTCTGTTGCCAACTGCTACTTCTATCTGAAAATAGAAAATTTCTATCAGAAATCTTTTCTGATTTTCTTTATTTTAAACCTTTCTCTTTTTTTTCTTGATGAGTCTGGGTAAGGGTTTGTCAATTTTGTTTACCTTTTCAAAGAACTAGGTTTTGGTTTCATTATTTTTTTCTTTTTTTTGTCTCTACAAAAATGTATTTCTGCTATGATCTTTATTATTTCTTTTCTTCTCACTTTGGGCTCCCCCCGCCTTTTCTAGTTCATTTAGGCATTGGGTTAGAGTGTTTATTGGGGGTTTTTGTTTTTTGTTGTTGTTGTTTTTTTACGATTTTATTTATTTATTTGAGAGAGAGCCAGAGAAGAGAAAGCACAAGCAGGGGGAGCAGCAGGGGGAGAGGTAGATCAGGCTGCCTGAGGAGGGAGCTAGATGTGGGGCTTGACCCCAGGACCCTGGGATCATGACCCAAGGTGAAGGCAGACACTTAACCAACTGAGACACCTAGCCACCTCTATTTGTTTGTTTCTTGAAGCAGGCCTGTATTGCTGTATACTTCCCTCTTAGAATTGCTTTCACTGTGTCCCAAATATCTTAGATAGTTTTGTTTTCATTCTTGTCTCCATGTTTTTTGTTTGTTTTTGTTTGTTTTATTCTCTGATTGCTTCATTGATCCATTAGTTTTTAGTATCGTATTATTTAGTCTCTACGTGTTTGTGTATTTTCCAGGTTTTTTCTTGTGATTTATTTTATGTTTCACACTGCTGTGTTCAGAAAAGATGCATGTTATGTTTTCACTCTTCTTTAATTAATTGAGGCTTGTATTATGGCCTAATACATGATCCATTCTAAAGAATGTTCTGTATGCACTTGAAAAGAATGTGTATTCTGTTCTTTGGGTGGAATGTAACATTGTGTATTTACCTGTTATGTCCATCTGGTTTAATGTATCATTCGAAGACATAGACTGTTTTTCTGTTCAGATGTTCTATCCATTGATGTCAGTAGGGTGTTAAAGTCCCCTACTATTGTTGTATTACTATAAATTTCTGTATTTATGTCAACTGATATTTGTTTTATATATGTAGGTGCTCCAGTGTTAGGTGCATAGGTAGTTAAAACTGTTACATCCTATTGTTGGATTGACCTTTTAATCATTATGTAATGCCCTTTTTGTAGTCTCCTTTTTGTAGTCTTTGCTTTAAAGTCTGTTTTGTCTAAACATTGCTACATTGACTCTTCCCCCCCACCCCCCGATTCCACTTCATGGTGAATGTTTTTCTATCCTGTTACTTACAGTCCGTGAGCATCTTTAGGCTGAGGTGAGTCTGTTGTAGACAACATATAATAAGCATTGTTGTTATTTTTAATTCATTCGGCCACTCTGTGTCTTTTGTTTGGAGTAGTTAGGCCATTTACTTTTAAAGTACTTACTAATAAATATATACCTATTGTTATTTTTTAAATTTGTTTTCTGGTTGTTTTATAGTCCTTCTTTACTACTTTCTTGTCTTGCTTTCTTTATGATCACGGAATATCTGTTTGGTTTCATTTCTCTTTATTTTTTATATATCATATATTTTGGATTTATGGTTACCATGAGGTTCATATAATATTATATATTATAAATATATAATATTCCAAGTAAATATCAGTCCATATTAATTTAATTTGATGGTCATTTAAGTTCATTCACATTCTTTTAAAGAAATCATTTTTCTCCCTTCCATTCCTTTTCACTCCATTGTCCACATTTTATGTCTATCTTGTCACATTTTACAGCCACCTTGTTCATATTTTTCTTATGTTTATTTATGCCTATTTATTTTTGTTTAAGGAACTTCCTGTAACATTTCATGTAAGGCTGTTTTAGTGTCGATAAACTATGTTTGTTTGTCTGGGAAACTTATTATATTTCCTTCATATCTGAATGACAACTTTGTCAGGTAGAGTATTTTGGGTTCTGTTTTACTTTGACATTTTGAATATATTTATAGCACTCCCTTTGGCTTGCAAATTTGCTGCTGAAAATCAGCTGACATCCTTATAAATCTTCCCTTGTAGGTAACTTTTCATTTCTCTCTTGCTACTTTTAAGATTCTCTTTTTATCTTTAACCTTTGATATTTTCATTTTTGTGTGTTATGATGTGTACCTCTTTGGGTTCATCTTGTTTGGAATTCTGTTCCTCTTGGACTTGGATATCTATTTCCTTCCCTGGATTAAGGAAATTTCCAGTTATTATTTCTTCAAATAATTTGTCTATATCTCTCTCTCATTTTCTTCTAGGACCCCTATAATGCAAATTTTATTTACTTGAGATTGTCCAGGAGAGCTCTTAATCCCCATATTTTTTAAAAAATGATTTTCTCTTTTTGCCATTGAGCTTGTGTTCTTGCCATTATCCTGTCTTCCAGATCACTGACATATTCTTCTGTATCCTTTAGTTTACTGTTAATTCCCTACATTGTGTCTGTGTGTGTGTGTGTGTGTGTGTGTGTGTGTGTTTTATTTCAGTTATTGTATTATTTAGCTCTGATTTGTTCTTTTTAATATTTTCTATTCTTTATTGGTATCACTGAGTTCTTTCATTCTTTTCTCCAGTCCATTGAGTATCTTTATATCATTAAGTTCTTTATCAGGCATATTGCTTATCTCTTTTCCTTTGTTTCTTTTTCTGAGTTTTTTTTTTCCCTTTCTTTGAAGCATATTCCTCTCCCTCCTCATTTTGTTTCCCTTTCTATGTGTGTTTCTAAGAAGTAGGTGAAATGGCACTTCTAAAGTCAGAGTGCTCTGAATAGTGTTCCCTCTGTAGACCATGTGTGCTTGGTGACTTTTACTGGCTGGTTAGAGTTGTGGCTGTATATACTAATTACTCATTTAAACCATGTCTTTATCTCTCATGCTATTTTCTTGCTGTTCTCTCATGCTGTTTTCTTGCTGTTCTGTTTTTTGTTGTTCAGTAGCTGTTCAGTTAGCCCTCAGTTCCTCTTCAAGAGGAATAGTTTTAGTAATATATTTAATTTGGTATGATCCATGGAAGAGGTGAGTTCAGAGTCTCCCTACATCTCCATCTTGAACTGGAACAAACTTTATATATTACATTTGATGGCATTTTCTGATTATTGTTGCTAGAAAGCAATTATTTTGCAATATTTTTTAGTTCTCCTACATTCATTTATCCAATATATATATATATATATACATACACACACACACACACACACACACACACACACACACACACCCATATGGAGTTAAATTTTAAAATGTCCAACTGTTTCATAAAATATAGGTAGAATATTGGCTTCCGAAGCATTCATTTAAAGAAATAAAGTATGTCCAAGTACTTCAAGCACCACAGCTTTCAAATGAAATATCCACACAATTAGTCAGTACCTCAAGCTTTGGAATTGGCTCCATAACATTTATATTCATATTAGAAAGTTAATCTCTATATAAGTGCATTTTAAAAGCCTTATTATTTTTTGAGTCTATTCATTTCAAGGACATTGTATGTGAATGAGCAGATAATTCTACTGATAGCCACATAACTGTTCCTAAAGACTAGTATATGAATAATTATCCACAGTACTATGTTTCATGGAATTATTTGTTGTGAAAGCTGTTATGTTTTAAATATAAAAGAACAATTTTGATGTATCAGATAGTAGGAGCTAATGAAAAGCTTGCAGTATTAGGGCTTCAAATTATAGCATCTGTATGAATATAATTATAATTAAAAGTCTTTTTTGAAAATGTAGTTTTTAATCACGACCTACAAAACAATAGGTTCTGTGGAGTAAAAGACAGCTGTACAATGTAGTATACTTTTAGATATTCAACTTTTCTAATCTAAACATCCAGTATTTCTAACCTATACCAAGTCTTATTATATCTACTATGATTTTATTGCTTTATATTGTAGTAGCTATTCATAACTATCTTAAAATTATCTTGGTAAAAACCATGTTATATTTGCTTTTTAAATTTTGTTTTCTTTTATAATTTTGTTCTTTATCAGGGATTTCATCAACCAATCCAATATAAAAATAAATACACATCTGATTATTAATTCTTTAGAATTCTATGGATCTTTTGTTGGGCAGAGTTCAATTCTAAAGGTCACTTGCATACAGAGATAAAGAAAAATCATTTTCTGTGATTTTTCTTTTCATCAAAACACAAAAACAATTTTTGTTTTAGGCTATATTATACACACACACACACACACACAAACTCAACTGCATTCTGAGAATCAATGTAGAAGAAAATAAAACACAGGAGATCTGTGATTTTAGCCCTATGTTTATCTTTAAGGAATTTACTTAGAATCCATCTCATTTCTTTTAGGATATTTTTACATTTGATCCTTTGATCAAGTGTAACAATGCTCAAATATAGACAGAGAGCTGTGGGCCATTCCTGATCAATGGAAGTGTTCATGTATAATAAGCATACACCTGGGACATGGCAAAGAAAGAAAGAAATAGAATTTGAAAGACAGCAGTGAGTTATCACAGGTAAAAGTATGGCAGGAGAAAAAATCCCCAATGTGGGTAACAAACAAGTTTTATTATTTTAATTGACATGTTCAATTTTTGAGCTTAAAATTTAAATATTATAATTTCTTAAACCTTCAGGATGTATATATAATTTGAGGAAGAATCTGGTTAATGTAAGGACATGATAATCTCTACTATATTCTTACTATTTTCCTCTTTCCTCTTCCTGTAGACAAAGTGTAAATCAAGAAATAACACAATGTCTAAATATATTTTGAAAATAACATTGATTACCAGTAACAGACTTTCTTCCTCTCTAATATTTCTGGAGGAACAATCAGGGTAGACCACTAGGGCTGCTTTAATGATATGCAGATAAAGAACTTCTCCTGATCAATGGGTTGCTTTAGTGTCATTGGGGTCATGGAATGTATATATATATAAGTTAATTCACAAACAGAAAAATACTGAAGTTATTTTGTTGCCAAATGAAAGAAATTTTGGGGAGTTTCAAAGAGTGTACTCAGGTTATTCTTAAATCTTACTTTTAATAAGGAATAATAATTTTCTTTTGTAACAAACATAATTTTGATTAAAAAATAAGTATTCAGGGGCGCCTGGATGGCTCAGTGGGTTAAAGCCTCTGCCTTCGGCTCAGGTCATGATCCCAGGGTCCTGGGATTGAGCCCTGCATTGGGCTCTCTGCTCGGCAGGGAGCCTGCCTCCTCCTCTCTCTCTGCCTGCTTCTCTCCCTGCTTGTGATCTCCGTCTATCATATAAATAAAATCTTTAAAAAAAAATAAGTATTCATTTTCTTAAATGGGATGTTGTTTGAATTGTGGCCTTTTTTTTAGTTTACAGCATATATAAATAGTAACTATCAATCAACGGAGGGCAGGACTGGAAAAGCTCGAGAAAATGAGCCCAGGCCTAATCCCTTGCATCATGGCATAATATAACCTTTTTTGCTTTTTAAATAGAAATGGAAAATACATACCTACATGCATAAATGGAAATGGGAAATGGAACTACATGCCCCAAAGAATAAGTGAAAATAAGGCAATTCCGGGCGCCTGGGTGGCTCAGTGGGTTAAGCCGCTGCCTTCAGCTCAGGTCATGATCTCAGGGTCCTGGATCGAGTCCCGCATCGGGCTCTCTGCTCAGCAGGGAGCCTGCTTCCCTCTCTCTCTCTGCCTGCCTCTCCATCTACTTGTGATTTCTCTCTGTCAAATAAATAAATAAAATCTTTAAAAAAAAAAAAAGGAAAATAAGGCAATTCCAAATTCTAAAATATATATATATATATATATATATTTTTAATTTTTTATTTATTTGACAGAGAAAGAGTAGGCAGAGAGTCAGGCAGAGAGAGAGTAGGAAGCAGGCTCCCCATTGAGCAGAGAGCCCGATGCGGGGCTTGATCCCAGAACCCTGGGATCATGACCTGAGCTGAAGGCAGAGGCTTTAACCCACTGAGCCACCCAGGTGCCCTTTAAAATATTTTTAAAATATGGTGTTATTTTGGTAAATATTTGCTGTATTATCAATAAATTTCTTCTTAAAATTTTGAAGATGTCCTCTGGTATTGAGGATGTTTGGCTCTTGTTTGGCAATTTATTTGAGGATATCCTGGGAATCAAATGTCTTTTTATTTAGTATTATCCTCTATTTGGCTTTAAAAATGGATGTGGTATTGCAAATATGGACAATGATTTCCTCTGGAGAGCTTAAAACAAAGACTATTGTTTTTTTACTTTTATTCCTTTTGAGTTCTTAAAAATAAATATTTCATGATTTCACAGATTGTCTACTGGCTATCTGCCACCAAAATGTAAAAGGAACTCTTATTATAGGCTTTGAAATTCTAACTTCAGCAAACTACTTTTTGGCTCTTTTTCTTATACTAGAGAAGAAAAGAAAAGTAATAACTAAGAAAAAAAAATGATCTGGAGGTTATTTTCAATGAAAACTGAGGTTCTCTCCATAGTTTAAATTTGAAGAGAATTAAATACTCTTTGAAGGAAGGGTACATATGTTTAATTAGTGATACTTTATTAAATATTTATTATATATTGATCATAAAATATTAACAAATAGCCATCATTCCTCTGTGTTCTAGGGACATAGCAATGACATATAATTCAAAGTCCCCATCATGAAGTTAGCATTTTAATGAGGGAAGACTAAAAAGAAGTTAAAACTCAAATACATATATAATATTAAAGAATATAAGAAAATAACATTATGGAGAACGATAACGGGAACTGGAGCACATAGTCAAGAGGCTAATGTTTCAAAAACACCTCCCAAATTAATGGACATTTGAGCTGGATGGAGTTGGTATGATGTGAGGAAATAATAATTTACAAGGATATGTGTAAAATGTATACTAGGATAAAAGAAACAGGAGATAATAAGGACAGAGGCAGGGTTCAGCTTGTTTGGAAGAAACTGGACTGAGAGATTTAGTTTGGTGCTCAAAATGTGACAAGTTTAAAATTTGAAAGCCTATCTTATGGCACTTCTTCTATCCACTGTTCTTTCTTTCTCTCATTTAATCACTCTTCTTTCTATAGGAATGGATTAAAAAAATAGGAAAATGTTTCTAAGAAAGAATGGACTCTGGGTGACAAAAGCAAAGGAGAGTATCAATATCAACTCAATATGAATAGGGTCAAAGAGATCATCAATACAACAGAACTTGATATAATTCCTCATGTTTGGAAGTTACAGTTTAGGCCTGCAATAGGAAGGATAGAATGAAAACAATATTATCTTTGTAGGCAGCCAGATTAAACCAGATAAGTGATGCCAGAAGCCATGAAATTATGTACTTTGAGTTATAGAAAAACTTTATCTCCTATACCAGGAGGCAACATGAAGATTGGCTACCTATCCTGGGGCATAATACAACAATAACTTAAAATAAAGCACAACCGTAGGACTGCATGGCAAACAAGTTTGATGTTGCCCTACAATGAGATCGTTGGAAATAACTAAAAGGTCAACATCAAAGCTTATGTAGCATAAGTAAAACCATAAGGCTCAGGAAGAGACAAACTTAAAATGATTTTAAAACAACATATTCAGATTCCAGGGTACATAGTTTCTCATGGATAACACTCACTGAAAATATGTTCAACATAATAATAAATCACATGTATAAATAAATCACCTTGAGGAATAGTCAGCAAGATAAAACAAGACTATGTAGCTCAATAAATAGGTTAGTAGCAATTAAAAGGGTATTTCATAACAAGAATCAGTGAAATCATAGATATAGGAAAGGAAAGTATGAGACAAGACCAGGAGGGCATGAAAAATACAGAGGCTTATTTGAAAAATAGTGAAAAATAATAAAAATTGAAATTCTGGAATTAAAAACATTAAATTTCACTACATGGATAGAGAGCAAAGTAGGTCATCTGTAAAAGGAGATGCTAAATTTTGAAGATGTATTTGAAAAAAACCTAGAATAGACATATTTTAGAGAGGGGGGGTGGGGAGAGGCAGAGGGAAAAGGAGAGAGAGAATCTTAAGCAAGCTCCCAGACCAGCACAGAACCCAACACATGCCTCAATCTCATGATCCTGAGATTATGACCTGAGCCAAAATCAAAAGTCAGACACTTAACCAACTGAGCTACTCAAGCATGCTCAGAGAAATGTATTGTAGACTATATTATAAAAGAAGGACACTAAGAGGAAGTCTAAGGTAACTCTCCCAGTGATGGTCTTTAAATATATACCTAGACCTAGAATGAGAACTTTTCTTTTTAATGTGTTTTATTATGGAGATTTTTTTTCGTTATTGAGAAACTTAAAACTTGGGTTCATCAAGTAAAATTTCTGGGGAAAAATATCAAAACCCACAAGAGATTGGGGGTGCTTATGTGGTTCAGTTGATTGAATGTCCAGCTCCTGGTTTTAGCTCAGGTCATGATCTCAGCGTCCTGAAATGGAGCTCTGCATCAGTGGCCAAGCTCTGCAGGGAGTCTGCTTGAGATTCTCTCTCTCCTTCTGTCTCTCTGGCTCATGCTGTCTCTCTCTCTTAAATAAATAATCTTTAGAAAAGAAATCCACAAAAGAAAAAAAAATGTTAATACTGTCTGGACCATAGAAGAACCCAGAAAATACATTTTTTTTAATTGAAAAATTCTGAAAGAGAGAAAAAAAGGAAAATTCTAGGCACTTTGTAATCGATCTTCTATAGAAAATGACCTATTAAATTTGCAATATCTGATTTTTGGTATTGAGAGTCAAGGATAAGGTAGGTGGTCTTTGGACCTTGAGCAGAATTTCAGATGAGATATTTGGCTTTTTTTTTTTTAAGATTTTATTTATTTATTTGACATAGAGCGGTCACATAGGCAGAGAGGGAGGCAGAGAGAGAGAGGAGGAAGCAGGTTCCCTGCCAAGCAGAAAACCCAATGAGGGACCTTGAGTTCATGACCTGAGCCAAAGGCAGAGGCCCAAACCTCTGAGCCACCCAGGCACCTGAGATATTTGGCTTTTGAATTTTTTTTTTTTTCTTTTCTAAGAGATAGCAACAGTAGCAGCGTCCATCTTCTGGACAGCTTCTTTCTTGGCATGATGAGCCTGTAGAACTGCCATAGTTTAGCCATCTTGGAATGGAGAGATTCAGGAGACTCTACCATGTGCTACAGCTTGGAGTTGTTCTTCTCTGGCAGCATTCCCATAATGCTTCCAGCCAGGTTTGAAAGCATGGTTTCAACAAGAGGGAACAAACATTCTCTTTTGTTTTTGTTCCTGGGTGGGTGAGGGAGCTGTGGCCAGGATGGAGACAGTCGGGAGCTCCTGCTACTGCTCATGCATGTTACACTGGAGTGCCCACAGAGACTTCAGGTATAGGAATATATGTGGAAGGTGTAAGTCTGAGGAACAGTGGCAGCAACAGTAGCATAAGATGTTAAGTTATGCACAACTACTCTCAGACAGGCAGCTGTCACTCAGCCCTTACTGGGCAGCACCAGCCCCACCAAAGTCCACAGTCAAATAGTTTCAGTTGGAGCCAGATGGCATAGAATTCAATGAGCCCTGACTGGTTATAGCATTTGGTATTCCTTGAGAGCCTTGAGGTTTCCCACCTTGCCAGTAGGGGATTAGTCCTCATTTGTGTGAACTATTTAGGTGTATAATATGGAGATATTTCCTGAGCCTGTGGAAATGCTGGCACGAGGTAACCACCGGCTGCAGTCTGGAACTGCTGACATTAGCAGGGAGTACTTTCCAGAATAAGAACTCTTAGGTTATGTATGTCCCATGACTAGCTCTAAGAATGGGTAACTAAGAAGTGAGGTCTCTACATATATAAGTAGTGCTCCAGGTTTAATACATGTTCATATAAAATAGCTTTGGAAATGAATCAAAAGATGACTTGAAGTAACAAATTTTTAAAAATTTCTATACATCCAATATAATTAGACGTGGCAGAAAATAGGTTTGCTTTATTTGTAATTTCACTTCCTATTAATGACAATTAACTGTGTAAGATCTTTTAATTTTTCTGGAAGATAAATCTGAGTGCTGAGCCAATATTTTTTAACACGTAACATTTCTTGGAATGCAGCATAGATTGAAATTGTCCATAGACATCTTTTTCATTATTTTTATTCTAGAGTTTTTTTTTTTTTTCTGAGTTTGCAGGCATATATATTTGAAATAGTAAACATGATGAATTAATGTAAAATCCTTTGCAAATAGGTAAAAGAATATAAGTCATCAGTAACTATTAAAAATTTAGAAATGCATTAGTATTGAACAAAGGGCAGCAATACAATTTTAGAGTAATTTTCATACTTCATGAGAAATGGTACTTATTTGATTATATTTCTATTTTGTTGTTGTTGATGTAAAGTATTTTATGCACCTAAAATTTCTAGCCTTTTGTTCCTTGGGATGCCTGGGTGGCTTAGTCATTTAAGTGTCTGCCTTCAGTTCAAGCCATGATCCCAGTGTCCTGGGATAGAGTACCCATTACATCAGGCTCCTTGCTCAGTGGGGAGTCTGCTTCTCCCTCTGCTTGCTACTTCCCCTGCTCCTGTACTCCCTCAGTCTCTTTCTCTGACAAATAAATAAATAAAATCTTTTACCCCCCCCCCAAAAAAAAAACAAAAAACAGAGTAACCTAACTCACTAAACATTTCCCTAGGAGTTCCTGAGAATTCTTTTTTTTTTTTTTTTATGTCATCCTAACCATATTTCTTAAATTGTCCTTTGATGAGTAATGGATGGGGAATGTGAGGATTGAGGGCATGGAAGAAAGCATTGTTAAATCTCAAAATTCTCATGGGATTTTATTTTGGATGAGATATTCCTTACTTAGAAGTTTAGAAAATCAATGGGTTTATAGATTTTTTTTAACCTTCAAAATGGAAATAACAGTGGAAGTGTACTTTGCAAGGGTGTTAAGAGAATAAATTATTAGTGATAAACCTGGCACTCAATATTTTTACACATTTGTACTTCCCTTGATACTCCCCAGACTTCAATTCTTGCTTTTAAGAGCTTCAGATTTCACAGAAATGACATCCAAGGGAAAGGAGTAAAAAAAGAAAGAAAGAAGAAAAGTGAGATGTTTATGTCAAAATCAGTGTAATCTTAAACCAAAAGCATATTTAGGTCTTCCCAGTGGCTGCTTTGCTTGTGATAGGAGTCTCTCCATTTTAAGTCAGCTCAAGCAGTTCATGAATGAGTTCTCTGCAGTAGCAAGTGCTTTCTCCTGTTAACCAGCTGTGGCTACCCACTGGCTTCTACTTTATAAAAATGGTTTAAGTCTGAGATAAAACATAAAATTACAAGTTTATATGCACACAGCATTTTTATTCACTACATGGACATTCTATAAAATTATACACTAACTTGCATCTTTTCTAGGTTCAAGAAAATTTAAACATATGGGGGTTGATTATTAACAGTGGTAATTAATCAGCTGTATATACTGCTTTCTTTGCAGATTTTTGTGTAACAGACAACTGGAAATTCAAACCTTCAAATTCATTAAACTTAACAGAATTGTAAGTACTGCTGATATTTCCCTAGTTGTTTCTTTGAGAAGAATAAGCAATACACAACACAACCATAAGTCCAATTTATTTTTATCAGAATCTTGACTTCTAGAGTTGTTTTAGTTAACTTTATGTCGGGATTTTCATTATAGAATTCTCTTTTAAGGTGTTTGCTATTTGGTCATAACATTCATTTGGAGAAAATGGTTTTAAATTAAATGTGCTTCATAATGAAGATAAGTTTCAGTGATTCTATTACTCATACTGAAGATTTCCATGAATTTAGAGCATTTCTAAGCTACTATTAGAGGGGAAAAAATACTGCATTCAACAGATTTATCCCTTTGGATATCATCTGGCTGCTTTAAGAGAAAATGAAATAAAAATGCCCTAAATATTTACTAAGAATTAAGTAACAATATAGTATAAATGTACCAACACTTTTGAGCTAATAGAATACTAGAGAATTTGAAATAGATTAAAATAAATTTTGAAATGCACTTTAGAGTACAGGGTATAAGGAAGGAACCATGACTTTTAGAAATTTAGAAGGCTATGTTTTTGTGGCTCCTATTTAGGCATATAACTAGTGTTATGTCTTGCCTTCCCTATTGATTAATATTAATATTAATAGAACATTCTGAATATCCCTTCCATGGAAGAACTTATGCCAGCTTGTGTTCAGGCCCTACTGTATATTGCCCAGAGCCAGACTGGTGTTCCTGAAAAGATTTGCAATGCAGTAAGCATATTCTTGGTTGTTCTGGCAGGGGGGGATGGGGGGTGGAGGCGGAGGGGAGGGTGGGCAGGGAGAAACCAAACTAAACAAAACAAAAAACCGGAATACAAAAACCTAGACTTGCATTGTCTACTTACACATAGCTGGCCATGATCATGATAACACTGAGGTTTGTTGAACCTCACTGATAGGGTCACTTCATCAAAATTAATACAGTTGGTTTGGTACCTTCTGGTTTGATCCAAATCTATCAAGAAGCCAAGTAAAACTGAAACATTAATAATAGCCATCACTTACATGAAATGTTAACGAGGTTCTTCTAAGGAAAATGTGATGTTGAATGAATCTGAATTATTTTGGTAAATAAGTCTATTGACTCTAATATTCTAATATCTGAATTGCTTATTATTCTAGTATTTGCCTCTGCCAAGCTTCGGCTTATCGTACCTTCTTCCACTGTTCAACAGAATGAAATACAGCCCTCCATTTGAGCATGCAGTAAATCCTAACTTACACCATTTATTTTTTGATAACTTTTATGGTCTAAATGACATTTTGTTGAACTTTGCGTGTGGTTATGTCTTTCTCTAAAGCTTGATTGCTGTATAACCCAGAGTTAGCAGTGAAGGGTTGAAGATCCTTTCTAGTAATATCCCCACAAGCAATAAAAAGAATACCTTTGAGGTATTCTTTTGTGATGGCTAATAGGGGAATTTTAATAAACAATAATAATTTAATAAAAGAAGAAAAAAGAGGAAAGTAATCCAGATAAAATCTGTTGACCTACTTTGATGTTTGCCTTCCTCTCTGTTCTTCTAACTCATCACAGTGCAAGCTCCTCATTGTAGCTCTTGTTCTAAGTTACAAATTAGATCATTGTATCATGCCTCTTATTTACTTAAAACCCTGCAGGAGTTCCCCTTTGACCTAGAATAAATACGAATTTATGAGTGACTATCCACTCGCCTCACAAATAATATAAATAAAGGAAATCCCCAGTCAGTATATGCCATACATACAAATATATATTAGAAAATACACCAGCAGTTCAAGAACCTTTCTTCACTAAACTTTCTGTCTCCTATTATGCACTTTGCCTCTTGTATGGAAAGTTCTAACAGAGCAAATGGGACAACATCCCATGGGTTGGTTTCTACAGCTTTGTAGTTGGCATAAGACAACAAACCAATAGCAAGACACAATGCTGATTAACAAGATATGATTTTACTAGTAAAAACTCTCATCTTATATTTATCATACTATTAAAAGACTCTTATATTGACAGAGATAGGCTGAGTAGATTATAGCATTGTCTCTGAGGGTGACCTTTCTAAAATAATACCAGTTGACTACCCCTGTGTTGTAGACTTTCTTCAATATATTACCTTGGATTTAAGGCTTGAATTAACCAGAACAAAAATAATAATATGCATTTTATGCTGAGGTATCTAAAATTATAGACATCTTAAAATTTATTTTCTGTATTAAATTTTATTCATAAAAGTATAACATGCTTCTCATTAGAAACTTCAAAATAAAGAAAGGTACAAATTCAAAACAAAAGTCCTTCTCTTTTAAAATTCCTCAAGAAAAGATCCTTATTGTTAATTCCTAGAAATGGAAGACTAGGTGTCAAAGCTAGAGAATGAAGAGTTGGAGAAAAAGATTCAGGTTGTCAACAGCAAGAACATTGTATGAAATGCAAGAATTTAGGTGCTTTGAAAGGCAGAAGAACACGAAGAGGAAAATTACTAGATGACATTAGATTTGTTCTAAAATCCTTTAGAAGAAGAGCTGAAAAGCAATAGGTATCTGGCTGTAACAGAAAGTAAAACCCAGCCATGATGCTTGGATTTAAATTCAAAGTCTGTTTTTCAATCATATGCATAAGTTTTGGTACTATGAGCATTGTCAAGGTAGCCATGGATGGCTATGATGACATAAAATTTATGGGAACATATTCTTTTTAATAATTTGGATAAGTTTTAGTACAATGAATATAGCTGATATTATAAAATAATTTCTTATTATCAAAACATAATTTTGAAAAATTGCATATTGTTGAGTAACTCTCCAGGAAAATACATGGAGAAACAGACTGTGGAACTGAATTGTTGTTCTTCACTGGTACTGGCTCAATAAGAATAATTTTACCATACTTCACAAGAATCTATTATTATGAGAAATAAAATATATATGGCAATAAAGTGCACCTATACATCTATATTGACTATCTTTGTCCATATACTGGTTTACTGAATTTTTTCTTTTTTGACTAGTCTTGAGAAACTTTCACATATATTTTTTTTTTATTTTGGTAAGTGTACACTTTAATCCCTATTACCTATTTCACTTATCCCCTACCCACCTCCTCTCTGATAACCATCAGTTTCTTCTCTATAATTAAGAGTCTGTTTCTAGGTTTGTATCCTCTCTCTTTTTTATCTCCCCCCCCCTTCTTTCTCCTTTGCTCATTTGCTTTGTTTCTTAAATTCCACATATGAGAGAGACCTTTTATTTGTCTTTCTCTAACTTATTTCACTTAGCATAATATTCTCTAGCTCTATCCATATTGCTGTAAATGGAAGGTTTCATTCTTTATATGGCTGAGTGATACTTCATTGTGTGTGTGTGTGTGTACCCACGCACACACACACACACACACACACACAGTGTCCTCATTAACCATTTATCAATCCAGGGACACTTGGGCTGCTTCCATAGTTTGACTATTGTAAATAATGATGCAGTAAACATAGGGTTACATGTATCCTTTTGAGTTAACATTTTTTATATCCAGTAGTGCAATTACTGGGTTTTACAGTAATCTATTTTTAATTTTTGAGGAACCTCCATAGTGATTTTCACAGTGACTGCTCCAGTTTGCATTCTCACCAACAGTACATGAGGGTTCCATTTGTTCTATATTCTCACCAACACTTGTTTCTTGTGTTTTTTATTTTACCCATTCCAACAGGTGTGAGATGATAAGCATTTCCCTGATGATGAATGATGTCAAGCATATTTTCATGTGTCTATTGGACATCTGTATGTCATCTTTGGAGAAATGTCTGTTCAAGTCTTCTGTCCATTTTCAGTTGAATTACTGTTTTTTGGGTGTTAAGTTGTATCATTTCTTTATATTTTTGGGATACTAACCCTTTATCAGATATATCATTTGCAAATAACTTTTTCCATTCAGTAAGTTGCCTTTTAGTTTTGATTGTTTCCTTTTCTATGCAGAAACTTATTTTGATGAAATCCCAAATAGTTTATTTTGCTTTTATTACCCTTGCCTCAGGAGACATACTTAGAAAAGTATTGCTATGGCTGATGTCAGAGAAATTACTGCTTGTGTTTTCTTGTAGTATTTTTATGGTTTCAAGTCTTGAATTTTAATCTTTAATCCATTTTGAGTTTATTTCTGTGTATGGTGAAAGAAGATGGTCCAGTTTCCTTTGAATATTTAGCTGTCTAGTTTTCCCAAGATTATTTGTTCAAGAGACAGTCTTTTTCCCATTGGATATTCATTCCTGCTTTGTCGAAGATTAATTGACCGTATAATTGTATATTTACTTCTGGATTCTCTATTCTATTCCATTGCTCTTTGTGTCTGCTTTTAAGCCAGTACCATACTGTTTTAATTACTACCACTTTGTAATATAACTTGAAATCTGGAGTTGTGATACCTTCAGTTCTGTTTTTGTATTTCATGATTGATTGCTTTGGCTATTTGAGATCTTTTTGGCTCCATAAAATTAGAATTGTTCTGGTTCTGTGAAAATTGCTGATGGTATTTTGATAGAGATTGAATTAAATTTGTAGATTGCTTTGAGTACTCTGGACATTTTAACATTTCTTCTTTCAATCCATGAGCGTGGTATGTCTTTCCCTTTCTTTGTTTCATCTTCACCTTCTTTCATCACTGTTTTATAGTTTTCAGACTACAGACGTTGGAGAAATATTTGTTCATGTTTCATGTCTTTAGTTAAGTTTATTTCTAGGTGTTTTATTGTATTATTTCTTTCTCTCTTGCTTCATTACTAGTATATAGGAATGCAACAGATTTCTGTACATTGATTTTGTACCCTGTGACTTTAGAGGTCAAAATACCACAACCTTCTCATTTCTTATTTGATTTCTTGGTTCACCCTTTTTTTTTTTTTTTTTCTTTTTAAGTATCATGTCATTTAACCTTCATGTATTTGAGTTCTTTTGATTTTTCTTGTGGCAAATTTTATTAGCATTATGGTCAGAAAAGATGCATCATGTGACTTTTTTTTTTTTTTTTAATTTTTAAGATTTATTTTGTGGCCTAATATGTAATCTGTTCTGGAGAATGTTCAATTTGCACTTGGAAAGAATGCATATTTTGCTATTTTAGGATGGAATGTTCTGAATATGTCTGTTAAATCCATCTGATCTAGTGTGTCATTCAAAGCCACTGGTTTTTGTTGTTGTTGTTGTTGTTGATTTTGTTTGGGTAATCTGTCCATTGATGTAAGTGGAGTGTTAAAGGCCCCTACTCTTACCGTATTACTCTCAATTATTTCCTTTAGTTTGCTTCTCTGCTGGGTGTATAAATATTTACAATTTTTATATCCTCCTATTGAATTGTCTTTTATTATGATATAGTGTCCTATATCACTATGATATTGTGTCCTATGATATAGTGTCTTTATTATGAAATAGTGTCTCTCATTACAGTCATTGTTTCAAAGTCCATCTTGTCTGATACAAGTATTGCCACTCTGGCTTTCTTTGGGATCCATCTGTGTAATGAATGATTCTCCATCCCCTCATTTTCAACTGCAGGTATACTTTGGTCTGAAATGAGTTATCTTAAAGGAAGCATATAAATGTGCCTTGCATTTTTATCTACTCTTTTACCCTATGTCTTCTGATAGGAGCATTTAGTCCATTTATAGTCAAAGTAGTTATTAATACATATGTATTTGTTGCTATTTTGCTACTTGTTTTGTGGTTGTTTCTATAAATTTTCTCTGATCGTTTCTTGCTCTCTTTCATGGTTTGTTGGCTTTTTTTAGTGATGTACTTGAATTCCTTTCTCTTTATTCTCTGCATATCTATTACTGTTTTTTCATTTGTGCTTACATTCAGTTTGTATATAATATCATTTTTTTAAAGATTATTTTTTTTTTTGACAGAGAGAGAGACAGCAAGAGAGGGAACACAAGCAAGGGGAGCGGAAGAGGGAGAAGCAAGTTTCTTGCTGAGCAGGGAGCCTGATGCGGGGCATAATCCAAGGACCCTGGGATCATGACCTGAGCAGAAGGCAGATGCTTAATGACTGAGCCACCCAGGAGACCCTGCATATAATATCTTTTGAATATAGCAGTATACAATAAGCTGATGGTCACTTAAGTTTGAGCCCATTCTTTACTCAGACTATTCTTAATTTGCATAATTTTATTTCCTCTCCTTTGCTCAGCTTGGTTACTTTCCATTACTCTGTCTTCCAGATCATTAATTCATTCATCTGGCCTGACATTTATTCAATCAAGTGTTTGTGTGTTTAATATTTTATTTATTTATTTGACAGAGAGAGAGAGATCACAAGTAGGCAGAGAAGCAGGCAGAGAGAGAGGAGGAAGGAGGCAGAGAGCCTGATGCAGGGCTCAATCCCAAGACCCTGGGATCATGACCTGAGCCGAAGGCAGATGCTTTAACCCACTGAGCCACCCAGGCACCCCTCAAGTATGTTTTTAATTTCATTATTTCATTCTTGATTTTTGATTGGTTCTTTTTTTTAATCTCTGTGTTAAGGGTCTCTTTAATATCCTCCACTCTTTTCTCAGGTCTGGTGAATATTTGTATGATCATTACTATAAATTCTCTATCAGACATATTACATCTGTTTTTCTTAATTTCTTGCTGTTATTTGTTCTGTTGTTTCATTTGGGACATGTTTATATATTTCCTCATTTTATCTAACTCTGTTTCTATTTCTTTGTGTTAAGAAAATCAGCTACTTCTCTTGCTTTTAATGATAATAGCCTTGTGAAGAAGAGGTCCTGTAGTGGGCCCTGCAGTACAGTTCCCCCTGTTCCCTAGGCCCTGGCGTTTCAGGGAACATCACCTATTTGCATTGTGTGTACTCTGCTGTTGACTCTAGTCTGCTTTTTATTTCAGTCCAGGTATCTGAAGAGGTACTCTGCCTGTTATGGGGTAATATTTTGTCTCTAGCAGGAGTGTGGTGGTCTGCTTACAGAATGAGACCTGCCTTCACTGCTGATAAGACTGAGGTCATGACTGAAGGCAGAAGTGTTGATAGGGTTTGTGCTGGTATTCTAGGGGAGGGGTCCTGCTGTGTTGGGACTAGAGACTAAGGTAAGCATAACTGGGAAGATTGGATTTATGCAAGTGAGGGGTGGGGAGAGAGGGAGGATTGGTGTAAACAAATTAGGTAAGAGTTTGGATGCTATACTCTTTACCATAGATGGCTGTTCTTTATGATGGAAATGGGAGAGGAAAATGACACCTGTCAGGTACTTTGTTCCTGGAGGGATCTCCCTGTCTCTCCATACCATGCTCTAAGATGAGCAAATCTCTCTCCACCCCAACCAACCCCCTGTCCACCCATCTGCCCCCATGTTTTTCAAACAGCTTGTTCTATACTGTATCTGCATGTGCTATTTGTTGTGTAGTCTCTTTAAGTGTGGGGACTCTACTTCCCAAAGCCTTTTCAGATCTCCCAAAGTAGAGCCCATGAGTTTTTTTAAATTTGAGGCTTTAAGTCCTGATGATTGTAAGAGCTCATGAAATTTATCCCCTTTTACTTTCAAAGGCACATGTTATAGCAATTTGTCCTGCCTGCTCATGGGCTTCTCAGTGTGAAAGTCTGTTTTTCATCCTTCTCAGCACCACCGGTCTGTCCCAACCAAGGATTGCCATGGTTACTTTTTACTCTAAGACTGTGTCTTCACCCTTCCTATCTTCTTCCAGCTGGCCTCTTCTCTACCTTTAATTGTGGAATTTGTTCTGCCAGTCTTCAGATTGGTTTCTGGGTTATTTGCACTAATGTGAGTGTTACCTAGTTGTATCTATGGGACAAAGAGAGCTTAGGGTCCTCCTGCTCTGCTATCTTCACAGGAACTGGCTTATTGAACTTTTAATGCCCATTGGACATTTCTGGTGATTTTATGCAAATATACATTTTTATAGGGGAAAATTCTCTATTAACATGATTTAGTGAAAAGCAATTTCAAGTAATTATGTTGCCATGATTTTAGTAAATTCACTGTATAACTTGCTAAAGTCAAAAGATTTTAACAATGTAATTGAACTACCATATCTCTGGATACAATAATAGGATGAGAATTATGGCTATTCATTAACTAAAAATATCTGATTTGGGGTGTAGGGAGGTGACAGCAATGATCAAAGACCCATAAAAATATCACCACCTGAAACAAATTTTCTATTTAAATTATAAGTGTCCTTTTACTTGCTTATATTTCAAAAACTATACTTTGTTTATTTTGAAAAGTCTACTAAGCAGTTCACAAGCCCTTGTCCTTAGGGTGGTTAACCAGTCAGGCTCAATATCCTCATCCCTTCTCTTCTATTCTATCAAAGTTGAAAAGCAACACAAAAGTCCCAGGAGTACAGACTCAGTTGTGAGAACCAGCTTACTTGTATAGCTGAGGGGAATCCCATAGGGTCTTATGCAAAATATTTTATATAGTATATGTTTCCATTCATGATAACTTATTTTTTATTAGGCCATTTTTGTGGTTTTGTTTCTTATTGCTGTAAATATCATTACACAGAGTTGAGTCATTGACACTACTTTAGAGAAAACTGCATGCTCTAGGAATTGAAGCCCAGAGTATGTATTATTTTTCTAGTGTGTTTGGTTGTCATCAGTTCCTAAGTTTCCTTTTTAATGCTTTATTGTCTATAAATTATATTAAAAATCACTTTTTTCTATGTTTAGAAGATGGAAATTGCACAATATTCACACATTAAAATGACAAGGAATTATCACATTTAGAAATCCTTGTCATTCAGTACTGTAAATGTATTTCTTAAGCAGAAAAACATAAGAACTTTTGCCCTTTCAAGATAAATTTGTGACTACAAAGAAAAGGCATTTTAGTGAAGTCAAGGTTAGGCGCCTTCTCTATAAAGTTGTTAAATAATTTTGGAAAAATCAGTTTCCCTATTCACTATACTGGGACCTATTATCTTTACTTTCTTCCACAATAAACTTGGAATTCAATAAGATAGGAGTTCGCATGCTCCCAAACTTAAACTTTGCCCAAATAAGGCATTATAATCATTTTTCAACCATCATGTCATCCTTTTCCAACAGATACCCCCTCAAAAGGCACAAACAATACTATTCACTTGGCAAATATTGAATTTTACATCCATCTTGGATTTTTTTAACAACATGAAAAAATAAAGTTACAATCTTTAAACTCTTGAAATAATATTTAAGTGTTACTGATTTGAAGAAAAACATCAAGTAATATGTGACACAGAATATCCTAGGGTAATTTTTCAAATGGAAATTCAATCAAAATTTTATAAAATTATAAAGATTTAACAAATATATTCCCTTTAGTAATATGCTCTTCCCAAGAAGAGTAACTAATGTGTTGGGACACAAAAAGTAACTCTGTGAGTGTTAGATGATATTTCTGTGTGTTTTGATTTTGTGTCTGTTCTAGAAGAAATCTTTAGTTTCTACATTTGCTTCCTTTTGTGGTTTGTGCTTCAGAAGGAATCAAGACTGTTCCAAGTATTTAAGTTCGTATTAAAGTATAATTTATGCATGGAAAAATATGCATTATGACAAGTGTCAAAACCTGTAGTTTACTTTTTATCCAAAAATATGGTACATTTACTACATTTTTAGGTGGTTATTTTAGTGTTAAGAAATGTTAAGAGTTTATAAGAACATTTTTCTCTATATGTCTACTGAGACATGGGAAATAAAACTAACACAGAGGACTACATCAAAACAAAAACTGCACAGTGAAGGAAACAATCAACAAAACTAAAAGGCAACCAGCTAATGGAAGAAGTCTGATAAAGGGTTAGTATCCAAAATATATATAAAAAAACTGATACAACTCTAAATCAAAAATTAAAAATCCAGTTAAAATTGGGCATAAGACATGAACAGATATTTCTTCAAAGAAGACATACAGATGGGCAACAGACACATTAAAATAAGTTCAACATCACTCATCATCAGGCAAATGTAAATCAAAATCACAATGAGCTATCACCTTCTACCTGTCAGAATGGCTAATATTAATGATATAAGAAACTACAAGTGTTGATGAGGATATGGAGAAAAAGGAACCCTCATGCACTGTTGGTGGGAATGCAAACTGGTGCAGTGACTGTGGAAAACACTATGGAGGTTCCTCAATAAATTAAAAGTAGACTACCATATGATCCAGTTATCTCATTACTGGGTGTTTACATAAAGAATATGATAACATTCCTTCAAAAAAAAACTTATGCACCTCTATGTTTATTGCATCATTATTTACAATAGCCAAACTATGGAAGCAGCCCAAGTATCCATTAATAGATTAGTGGATAAAGAAAATATACACACAAAAGCAGATGCTTACCTGACTGAGCCACCAGTTGCCCCTGGAATTAAAATTTTTCAAAATTTGAAGGGTCTGAGATCTTACCATACTCTCACACTAACAAGTTAGCATGCCAGGGGTTCACAGATGCTGTTAAAAGTCATGAAACTTTTAAGGAAGAAGCAAAGGATAGTTTATTATTCACAACATAACAATAGCTAAAATATGGTCATTTACAAGATTTCCTTAGCCTCAGTCTCTACATGATTATGCAGGAAGGCCCAGTAACATCTGCACATGCAGTGGGTTGTGTTAGAGGAGAGGAAGTTTGAACTTGGAGAATCCCAATCTCTTATAAAAGGCTGCAAACCAGCCTACTAAAGTTTTTTCCTAGAGAGAGGCATTATCTTTATTACCCTAATCAGAAACAAATCTTCTGTCCACCCTGAAGAGAGCCATTTCTCTCTTTCCCAAGGACATCTCTGTATTAATACCTCTGGCTACCTTTTTTTCAGACTATCCTTTCAGTGTCTCTCCTCACACAACATGTAGAAATGCAAAGAACTCATAAATAATTTCTCACAACTATGTTATAGTTCAATTTCTCATACTGAACACACCCATGTAAACAAAAGATTAAGCAAAGAACATCACTCATTACTGGCATCCCAGAAAATCCTCTCATTTCCCCTTTCATCCACCCCTCTCTCACCAAGTATAACCATCATCCTGAATTCTAACAGCAGAAATCTTTTACTTGTTTTTTTTTTTTAATTTAAAACACTAAATAATTATGTGTGTGTGTGTGTGTCTTTCTTTGTGTGTGTATATTCCCTCTGTCACATCTGGTTTCATTCATTCAAACTATATCCATGAGGATTCATCCATATTGCCATGTTGCTGTGTGTAGTTCTAGCTTTTGACTTGTTTTTCTTGAGGTAAAATGGACATTATCACATTAGTTTCTGGTGTACAACATAGTGATTCAAATTTGTATGTATTGTGAAATGATCACTGCAATAAGTCTGTTTGCCAACAATACAACACATTATTACTGAATGTTTTTTCTTGTGATGAGAACTTTTGAGATTTACTCTCCAGCGACTTTGAAATACATAATAGAGAATTAACTATAGTCACTATGCTGTATATTTCATCCCCATTATTTAATTTATTACTGGAAGTTTGTATCTTCTGACTCCCTATATCCTCTGCCTCTGGCAACTGTCAATCTTGTTCTCTTTCTATGTGTGTTAATTTTCTTTTCTTTTTAATTCTATTTTTTCAGTGTTCTAAAATTCATTGTTTATGTTCCACATCCAGTGCTCCATGCAATATATGCCTTCCTTACTACCCACCAGCAAGCTTACCCCCAACTCCAGACCCTCAGTTTGTTTCTCAGAGTCCACAGTCTCTCGTGGTTCATCTCCCACTCTGATTTCCCACAACTTATTTTCTTTTCCTTCTCCTAATATCCTCCGTGTTATTCTTTATGTTCCACAAGTAAGTGAAACCATATGATAACTGACTCTCTGCTTGACTTATTTTATTCAGCATAATCTCAATCTCCAGTCCCATCCATGTTGATACAATAGTTGGGTATTTATCATTTCTGATGGTTGAGTAATATTCCATTGTATATATGGACCACCTCTTCCTTATCTATTCATCTGTTGAAGGACATCTTGGCTCTTTCCACAGTTTGGTGATTGTGGACATTGCTGCTATGAACACTGGGTTACATATGGCCCTTCTTTTCACTACATCTGTATCTTTGGAGTAAATATCTAATAGTGCAATTGCAGGATCATAGGGTAGCTCTATTTTTAATTTTTTGAGGAATCTCCACACAGTTTTCCAAAGTGGCTGCACCAACTTACATTCCCACCAACAGTGTAAGAGGGTTCCCCTTTCTTCACATCCTCTCCAACATTTGCTATTTCCTGTCTTGTTAATTTTTGTCACTCTAACTGGTGTAAGGTGGTATCTCAATGTGGTTTTGATTTTAATTTCCCTGATGGCTAAGATGAAGAACATTTTTTAATGTGTCTGTTAGCTATTTGTATGTCTTCTTTGGACAAGTGTCTGTTCATGTCTTCTGCCCATTTTTTGACATGATTATCTGTTTTTAGGGAGGTGAGTTTGGAGAGTTCTTTATAGATCTTGGATATCAGCCCTTTGTATGTAATGTCATTTGTGAATATCTTCTCCCATTCCATGGGTTTCCTCTTTGATTTGTTGACTCTTTCCTTTGCTGTGCAGTAGCTTTTCATCTAGATGAAGTCCCAAAAGTTCATTTTCACTTTTGTTTCCTTTGCCTTTGGAGACATGTCTTGAAAGAAGTTGCTGTGGCCATTGTTGAACATTACTGCCTATGTTCTCCTCTAGGCTTTTCATGGTTTCCTGTTTCACATTGAGGTCTTTCATCCATTTTGAGTATATCTTTGTGTATGCTCTAAGCAAATGGTCAAGTTTTATTCTTCTATACATAGCTGTCCAATTTTCCCAGCACCATTTATTGAAAAGACTATTCTTTTTCCAAATTATATATTTTCTGCTTTGTCAAAGATTATTTGACCTTAGAGTTGAGTGTCCATATCTGGGCTCTCTGCTTTGTTCATTGGTCTATGTGTCTGCTTTTGTGCCAATACCATGCTGTCTTGGTGATCACAGCTTTGTAATAAAGCTTGAGATCAGGCAACATGATGCCCCCAGTTTTGTTTTTCTTTTTCAACAATTCCTTAGCAATTCGGGGTCTTTTCTGGTTCCATATAGATTTTAAGATTATTTGTTCCATCACCCAATTTGCTTGGGATGGCATTGAATTTGCTGGATTTTTTAAAAAATTTATTTGACAGACAGAGATCACAAGCAGGCAGAGAGAAAGAGAGAGAGAGAGAGGGAGGAGGAAGCAGGCTCCCCACTGAGCAGAGAGCCTGATGCGGGGCTCAATCCCAGGACCCTGGGATCATGACCTGAGCCCAAGGCAGAGGCTTTAACCCACTGAGCCACGCAGGTGCCCCGAATTTGGTGGAATTTTGATTGGGATGGCATTGGAAGTATAGATTGCTCAGGGCAGTATGGACATTTTAACAATGTTCATTCTTCCAATCCATGAGCATGGCATGCTTTTCCATCTTTTTGATTCTTCCTCAATTTCCTTCATGAGTGTTCTGTAGTTCCTCGAGTACAGATCCTTTACCTCTTTGGTCAGGTTTATACCAAGTTATCTTATAGTTCTTGGTGCTATAGTAAATGGAATCTATTCTCTAATTTCCCTTTCTATAGTTTCATTGTCACTGTATAAGAAAGCAACTGATTTTTGTGCATTGATTTTGTATCCTGCCACATTACTGAATTGCTGTATGAGTTCTAATAGTTTGGGGGTGGAGTCTTTTGGATTTTTCATATAAAGTATTGTGTCATCTGTGAAGAGAGAGAGAGAGTTCGACTTCTTTTCCAATTTGAATATTTTTTATTTCTTTTAGTTGTCTGATTGCTGTTTCTAGGACTTCCTGTAGTATTTTGAGGACCAGTGGTGAGAATGGGCATACATGTTGTGTTCCTGATCTCAATGGGAAGGCGCTCAGTTTTTCCCCATTGAGAATGATATTCACTGTGAGTTTTTCATAGATGGATTTTACGAAGTTGAGGAATGTTCCCCCTATTCCTATAGTTTGAAGAGTTTTAATCAGTAAAGTATGCTGTATTTTGTCAAATGCTTTTTCCTGCATCAATGGAAAGAACCATGTGGTTCTTTTCCTCCTCTTATTGATTTATTTATCACATTGATTGATTTGTGAATGTTCAACCACCCTTGTATCACAGGGATAGATCCCAACTGGTCATGGTAGATAATCTTTTTTTTAATTAACATATAATGTATTATTAGATCCAGGGGTACAAGGGTAGATAATCTTTTTTTTTTTTTTAAGATTTTATTTATTTGACAGAGAGAGGTCACAAGTAGGCAGAGAGGCAGGCAGAGAGAGAGGAGGAAGCATGCTCCCTACTGAGCAGAGAGCCCGATGTGGGACTCGATCCGAGGACCCTGAGATCATGACCTGAGCTGAAGGCAGCGGCTCAACCCACTGAGCCACCCAGGCGCCCCGGTAGATAATCTTTTTAATGTACTATTGGATCTTATTAGCCAGGATCTTGTTGAGACTCTTGGCATCCATATTAATCAGGGATATTGGTCTGAATTTCTCCTTCTTGATGGGGTCTTTGCCTGGTTTGAGGATCAAGGTAATGCTGACTTCATAGAAAGAGTCTGGAAGTTTTCCTTCTGTTTCTATTTTTTGAAATAGCTTCAGGAGAATAGGTATAATTTCTTCTTTGAATGTGTGGTAGAATTCCCCAAGGATCTATCAGGTCCTCCTTGGATTCTTGTTTTTTGGGAGGTTTTTGATCACTGCTTCAATCTCATTACAGTTATTGTTCTATTCAGGTTGTCAATTTCTTCTTGTTTCAGTTTTGGAAGTTTATAGGTTTTTAGGAATGCATCCATTTCTTCTAGGTTGCTTAACTTATTGACATATAACTGTTGATAATATTTTCTGATGATTGTTTCTATTTCCTTGGTGGTAGTCATGATCTCTCCCCTTTTATTTATAATTTTATTAATTTGGGTCCTTTCTCTTTTGTATTAGTTTGGACAGTGGTTTATCAGTCTTATTAATTCTTTCAAAAAACCAGCTTCGTTTATGAGTTCTACTGTATCTCTAGTTTCTAACTCATTGATCTCTGTTCTAATCTCAATTATTTCCCTTATTGTGTGTGGGGTTGGCTTAATTTGTTGTTGATTTTTCAGTTCTTTAAGCTGTAAAGAGAGTTGGTGTATTCGGGATTTTTCAATTTTTTTAAGTGAAGCTTAGATGGCTACGTATTTCCCCCTTAGGACCACCTTTGCAATATCCTATATGTTTTTGACTGGTGTGTCTTCATTCTCATTGGTTTCCATTAATTATTTAAGTTTCTCTTTGATTTCCTGGCAGGGTGGTCTTTAGCTTCCATGTGTTTGAATTCTTAGAAACTTTTTCTTGTGGTTGAGTTCCAGTTTCAAAGCATTATGGTCTGAGAATATGTAGGGAATTATCTAAATCTTTTGGTAGCAGTTGAGCCCTGATTTGTGACCCAGTATGTGGTCTATTCTGGAGAAAATTCTATGTGCTCAAAAAGAATGAGTATTCTGTTGTTTTAGATGTGTCGTTCAAAGCTCTTGATTCTTCGTTGATTTTCTGCTTAGATGATCTGTCCATTGCTAAGACTGGTGTATTAAGATCCCCTACAATTAATGTATTTTTATCAATATGACTCTTTATTTTGATTAACAGTTGGCTTATGTAGTTGGCTGCTCCCATGTTGAGGACATAAATATTTACAGTTGCTGGATCTTCTTGGTGGATAGACCCTTTAAGAATGATGTAGTGTCCTTCTGTATCTCTGACTACAGTCTTTTGCTTAAAATCTAATTAACTGATATGAGAATCACTACCCCGACTTTCTTTTGAGGCCCATTGGCATGAAAGAGGCTTCTCCATTCCTTTACTTTCAGTCTGGATGTATCTTTAGGTTTAAAATGTGTCTCTTGTAGACAGGATATGGATGGATCCTGTTGTTTTATCCAGTCCACAACACTGTGCCATTTTATGGGAGCATTTAGGCCATTCACGCTGAGCGTAATTATTTAAAGATACGTTTTTTAATGACATCATGTTGCATGTGAAATTCTTGTTTCTATAGATTGTCTCTAAATTTCTGTTCTATGTCACTCTTGGGTTCTTCTTTTATAGACACCCCCCCCCTTTAATATTTCTTGTAGTGTCAGCTTGGTGGTCACATAATCTTTTAAACTTTGCCAGTCTTGGGAGCTCTTTATCTCTCCATCCATTCTGAATGTCAGCCTTGCTGGATAAAGTATTCTTGGCTGCATGTTCTTCTCATTTAGTGCCCTGAATATGTCTTCCCAGCCCTTTCTGGCTTGCCAGGTTTCTGTGGACAGGTCTGACATTATTTTGATGGTCCCCCCCCCCCAGTATGTAAGGAATCTCCTCCCCCTAGCTGCCCTTAAGACATCTTCTGTGAATTTATTACTCATGAATTTCACAATCACATGCCTAGAGGTCTTTCTACCCTAGTTGATCTTGGGAAGGGGAGATGTCCTCTCTGCCTTTAGCACATGAACACTTTTTCCATTCCCCAGATTAGGGAAATTTTCATCCAGGATTTGTTCAACTATATCTTCTAGCCCTCTTTCTCTCTCCACCCCTGTAGGGATCCCAATAATTCTGATGTTGGAATGTTTCATGGCATCATTTATTTCCCTAATTTTGTTTTAATGGTTTCTAAGCTGTTTGTTTGAAGCCTCCTCCTGATCCTTCTTTTCTATCAATTTGTTTTCTAGATCACTAATTCAATATTCTGCCTCATTTACCCTAGCTGTTACAGTATTTAGATTAGATTGGATCTCATTGATAGCATTTTTAAGTTCTGCCAGATAAGCTCTCACTTCCACCCTTAGAGAGTCTTTATTGCCACTCATGATCTTCTCCAACCTCACCATTGCCTGGATAATTGTAACTCTGAATTCTATTTTCAATATATTGTTTATGTCCATAACCAACAGTTCTGATGGAGAGGGCACAGTCTCTGAATTTTTCCTTTGTTTGGTGTTCCTCCTCCTAGCCATTTTGGTGAGAGGTCGTTGAGGGTCATATAGTTGAATGTATCAACCACAATCCAGGCAAGGTACACTCTGGAAAGTTTCAGAGCAACTGGAAGTCATCACCAAAAAGAAAGAAAAGAGAAAAAAAAAAAAAAAACAGCCAGAATGAATCCCAAAAGTGAGACTTATAAGGTAAAAAACAAAAACAAACAAAGACCGAAAAAAGTTAAAGAAAACAAAAGAAAAACCCAGCTAAAATCTTGTTCTTGGGCCCCAAGAATAAGATTTATATAGTACAAAAACAAAAACAAATACACAGAAACACTGACAAAAGAATGAGATGGGAAGGTGGTTATAAACCCTTGATGTGGACAAGTTAGGTTATTTCAGTTCTTCCTGGGTATATCTTACTATCGTTGTTAAAGGTCTCAACTTTCTAGAGATACAGGGAAATTAAAACTGGTTTATATATAGGGGTAGTATTAAATAGGGAAAAAGGACTACTATGATGCTTATACATAAATTACATTTGGTTGTAATGTTAAGTAGGTTAAAAAAAAACATGAATTGTGAGAATGAACTAAAAGAAAAAAAAAAGTTGTATCTATGAAATATACAGGTTTTGGGGCAATACCAGGAGCTTAATATCTTGTTTTCCCCTGATGTTGGAGTTTTACAGTTGTATGGGGACCCTATGGTTGTTGCCCTCTTGTTCTTTCTGCTTGTCTTCCAGGGGAGAGGCCTGCTGTGCTGTTTTTCAGTCACTCTTGCTTGGGCTGAGTTGGCCGGCTCCCTGTCAAGGGGCTGTGGAAACTGGTTTTTCAGACTTTTGTTTTCTGGAGGTTTTTTTCTTTGGTGACATTTTGCGCCTTTTTGGAAGGTCAGGGCAAAGTTAACTGTCCACACGCAGACCTGTGCCTCAAGAGAGAAGCCTCAGTCTGCTCCCCTCTGGATGGTTCAGAACACACAGACTCCCCCTCTGCAAACTCCAATGTACACTGTAATCTCTCACAGGCAGTACACACCCCCAGCCATGGTCTCAGTTGCCCGAGGCCCCCACTTGTTTCTGAACCCCTGTGCCACTAAAACCGTGAACCACATTTGTCCGGGCAAGCCTGATCCCAGTGGCTTTCATTGCCAGGACTGCTGTCTGGAGCCCACACCCATGCTGGGTGCACTCAGACCCAGCAGTGGTGCATGCAGGTGAAGGGCTTAGGGACCACTGACAGGAACCCCCTCCCCGGGCTCTCTCAGGGACAGGTGGGTACCAACTGTGACCACCCTGGGACCCTGGGCTGAGGGCCGTGCTTCTGGGTGCCTGACCCCACCACTTGCCCCTTAAGACCCTTTATTCCTTTTGAGTGTTTATCCAGACTCCCAAGTCAATGCTGGTCCCCAAGCACAGGGCATTTTCATATTGGGGTATTACTTTCCAGTGGGTCACTTCTGACCTCCCCTTCTGTTTATCCTCTGATATCAGTCAGAGCCCTCCCACTCCTCTCCACTTATGATCTTCTGTCATCATAGAGATCCAGAAGTATATAATCTTACATCTCAGTCTGATTTCTTGGGTGTTCAGAGTGTTTTGGTAGATATTTATCTCAATTCAGGAGACCTGTTGAAACAGGGTCTCCCACTCCGCTGCCATCTTGCCTGTTCCAGAATAGGTATTGATTTTCATTGCTGTATAAATTTTATTAAGTGACTAACACCTCTGTCATTGTGCATCCAGAAGTCTCTAATTCTGGCTATAATGAACACACAAATAGTTTTATAGCATTTAAAGATCATTTCACTCTTGTGTTTATTCTCGTCACCATACATTAAAGCAATATTTCTGTTGTTCATAAGAAAAAAAATGTATATATGAGCACTGTGACTTTACTTTCAGGAATATCTAACAGGTAATGTAAAATTATCTTTATTCCTGAAATCCAGAAGCTCTTGGGATCCAAATGATTGACAATCCTATCATAGGAAGAATTCTTTTCTCATGAAGCAAATATATGAGAATTAGGAGAGAGACAAGTGTTCTCTGCCTACTCTGCATCATTAAGACTATGAAAAATATCTGCTACAATACAATGTAATTAGTACCATTACTGTCCTCTAAGGATATATGGTGAAAATATATGCTTATTGTTATCTTATTTATCAAGACCATTAATTTTTAAAAAATCTTATGATTTAAACTTCCAGAAGAGTCAAAACCCTTATGAAAACATCACAGTATTTATCTCAGAAATTGTGAAAGGTCTTAAACATGCAATTTTTTAGGCTTCGTTAAAATAACTTATATGTAATGCTTATCTTCTACAGATTTTATTTATTTGAAAGAGGAGCAAGGGGAGGGACAGAGGGAGAAGCCAACTCCCCACCGATCAGGGAGCCCATGTTGGGCTGGATCCCAGGACCCTGGGATCATGACCTGAGTCAAAGGCAGATACTTAACAACTGAGCTACCCAGGTACCCCAAGTTTGTTGATTTTTTTTTTAATATATGGAACCAAATATCATTTATATAGTAAAACATAGGCTTGGGAAGGCCCGATCAAAAGATTCTGCATTGGGGGCCCCTGGGTGGCTGTCAGTTAAGTGTCTGCCTTTGGCTTGGGTCATGATCCCAGGGTCCTGAGATCCAGCCTCACACTGACCTCTCTGCTCAGTGGAGAGCCTGCTTTTTCCTCTGCCTCTCCCCCTGCTCATGCTTGTTCTCTCTCTCTCAAATAAAATCTTAAAAAATAAGATTCTGCTATAAATACAAACACCAAAATATAGATACTGTAAAAAGACATGCTGACTTAAAATATACTGAATAACACTATGATTGAAATGCTTTTGTTTTAAATCTTTTATCCATTTTCGATATCAGAATCTTTTTTTTTTTTTTTTAAGAGGAAGAGTGAGAGGGAGAAGCAGACTTCCTGCTGAGCATGGAGCCTGATGTGGGGCTCCATTTCAGGACCCTGGGATCATGACCTGAGCCAAAGGCAGACACTCAACTGACTGAGCCACCCAGGTGCCCCTAAACATCAGAATCTTGAACACAAACCAAGATTCTACTTTTGGGAAAAGTAGGTTCAGGTGCTTTCCGCCCCCCCCCCAAATATCTAAAGTGGTCTTTAAAATGGGGAGTTTGTTAAACATTAAGTGATTAGCTTTTATATTTCTAGAGTGATTTGGCTTATAATATATACTCTACTTGAGGTATTATTGAAAGATCCTTCCAATAAGTACTAGTACATGCCTATTTGCATTTACAAGTATTGGCTAATTCTAGAATTCTTGTTGCCATGTCCCATGGGGAAATATCTGCTTCTAGACACCTTGTACTTATTGTTAGACTGACCTATTGTGTTTACCCTAATCTCCATATACTCTTTTCTCTTTCTTGGTCTACAGTTAGATTAATTTACACTATTATCTTCTTACTACATTAGTTTTACACCCATGCTGCTTACTTTTCTATTTTATTTTTAACTGTGTCAGGATATATGACAGTATTTCTCAAGGTAACTGGATGAGAAAAATATTTTATATATATATATAAAATATAAGCATAAAACATATCATCTAAAATTTTCTAGTGCTGAATTTATATTCATAATTTATGTAAGAAATAATTCTCTTAATATCATGTGTTGAAAAGATAAACTCATGCACTTACATGAAAGGGTTTAGAAAATGAAACTGTTTCTAGATTTTAATCAATCAGGTTTAAGGCCACATTTTATTTGGCAGTAATTGTGATAAGTGCTGGGAATAAATATGTTTGTCATCAGACATGAACCCAAAAGCCTAACAGACTAGAAGAATAAGAATTAACATCTGTATAGTGCCTGACATTCTACTCATACTTTGATGTGATTCAACTTAATAAGAAGAGCCAAGAATGAGGAATTGTTACTCTTCTCACTTACAAAGAAATGGAGACTGAGAAGTGTCTTAAACTCCTTCACACATTTAGTAAAAATGAAGCTCAGTCTAACTCAAATTTCTTTCCTCAGATTCAAAATTCCATTGTTTCTCCCCTAAAACAAGTAAATAAACAAAAACAATACGGTGTACATTCCACAACTGCCTTCTGAATGGTGTGGTTCCCCCCCACCCCCCCCACCCCCCCACCCCCGGGCTGTCCTCAGAATGTGGTCTACTCTGTTTTTCTTCCTATTGTTATTATTGATAACAATAATGTTCTGTTTTGTTTTGTTCTATCTTCTCATCTGCCACTCTTGGCTACTGGTTGCAGTGAATTCAGGCAGTGTCAGAATCTCATCCTAAGTATGTCCATAAAAAAGAGAGCATGTTTGGTTTTTGTTCAATTTTAAAATGATCCCTTATGTAGAAATTGCAGCTTTTTAGGCAGATCTGATAATTTTGAAATCACAAGTGACTGAAATTATGTGAAATTGAGTAAAGCACATTTAACATTAGACTGCATCTGGTCACGTTATTATTAATGTCCAATTGCCAAGAATTGTTACACTCAAAAGTAGAAAAGATTTACATTCATGAATACTAAAAATCCTAGTCCAAAGGTGACTCCATATTCTTAATATAATTTTAGATAGGCAAATTGATGGACTTACTTGAAATATTTTTGAAAGAAATATTATCTTACACATAATGGAAAAGAAGAAAAGTTAATTTAGAATGATTACCCTAGGAGGAATATTATTTATGCAAGAATTATTAAAATGCAAATTTCTTGCACATTAACCAGTTTTTCTTACCAGGTATGCTAAATTTTACTTAAGTTTCATTTAGTGAAAACAAATGTTTGCCTCTGACAATTTCTACTTTAAATTTTATTTCAGGCACTTAATAGAACTAGGTTTCTTGTATTTCTTTTCTATGAAGCAGATATAAATCTTCATCTCACAGACCTTATTTATATGTTAAACACATCATTTTATTTCATAGTCTAATAACTTGCTCAGAGAAGTTAAATAGTTGATTTAAATCTTAGTCCTCATTTTACTTTTCTGATGAAACCTTTCCTAATCCTCCTAGGTAATCCTCCAACCTTGCACATGGCTGTGTTTTCCTGTTCTGCCTGTTTTCCTAGAAGGCAAACTGTCACATTGGATTATATACTGTGTTTTATTTATGTTCTTTTACATCCTGACCTCTCAGCAGAGAGAGTCTGATCATTATTTATTATATTTTAAAAGCTTCTTTTGCTTGTCATTTTTTTAAGATAGGCTCAACATTCATAACTTCTAAGTACTGGTTAATTATTGCTGGATAACAAATTATTCTAAAACATCGCAGCTTAAAACAAGAAACATTTATTATCTTACCATGTTTTCTTTGGACCAATAATTCAGGTCTTGTGTAGCTAGACGGCTCTCTTTCTAGGTCTTAAAAAGGCTGCAGTAAACAAGTCAGTCTGGGATATGGCCACCAGAAGTTTCAAAGATGATTCACTTATAGGGCAGTTGGCAGGATGCCTCAGATCTTGGTTATGTAGCTCTGCCAGTAGGGCTGCAAGAGTGTCCTCATGATATGGCAGCTGGATTTCCCCAGAATGAGTAATGTAAGAGAAAGACCAAGGAAGAAACAATGATGACTTACTATCTAGTGACCAAAACACCATATTATTTTCATTAGAAGATACTCAGTCTAGCTCGCACACTAAGGGAAATACATTTGTGGTGGATTTCACTCTGACTTTGTAGGGAGTTGTATTAGAGCTTTCCAGAGGAAACAACACCAATATATATAATAGGTTTATTATAAGAATTGACTCACATAATTATAGAGAGATTTTATGTATTATATAGTTTATATATAAATACACATGTGTGTATATATTTTATATATATATGTAGATATTGATACATATGTTAGAGAGGTTTATGATAAGAATTGGCTCACATAATTATGGCTCAGAAATCATGATCTGCTGTCTTCATCCTAGGGAATCAGGAAAGCTCATGGTATAATTAACTCCAGGTCTCTTGAAGGTGCCAATATCTGAGGGCAGAAGATGGATGTCTGGGCTTAGGCGAAGAGCAGTTCACCTTCCATTTGCCTTTCTGTTCTGTTCAAGCTTCAGTGGATTGGATGATGTCTGCCTTCATTAGCTGGGATGATCTTTACTCAGTATGCAGATTCAAATGCTTTTCTTTTCCAGAAACACCCTTATAAACATAACCAGAAATGTTTTACAACCTATCTGGTATCCCTTAGCCTCTTCAATAAAATTAGCCTCATCACATACAATTAACTATCACAGAAATGTCAAAAAATTAGTGGACATATATTAAACTAACACACCACCAACCTCCTACTTCACTTAAATCCTTGTTTCTAAACCCTTTGGCTTCATATTATAACTGGTCTTCTTCATAAGAATGCTAGGTTGGGTAATGTGTAAACACATGAATAACTTTATATTTAAGTTTAAAAGTGGATTTGAATCCTTTACTCAGCCTCAGTTTCTCTTTTTGTCATCTATAATAGTTATAAGAAATTTATGTGAACTAAATGAAGCAATACACATAAAGTGCTTCACACTGTGACTGCTGCATTATAAATAATAATGTTAATGACTAATCTTATTATGATCATAAGCAGATGTGAGGAGCATCCACCATATGCTTTGCTATTTAGATCATGTCTCAGTTGTGTTTCTACCCATCACAATAGCAAAAGGAATGCCCTGCCTGTGTACATTCCTAGAGTCCTTCCACACTGACTGAATAAAATATAAGAGAACATCATATAGAAAAATTGAACATTTTTCCAGTTTAGTTACCACATTGGGAAATAAGTTCCTTATTTTGTAGATCCCATTTTGTTCTTAATATAGATCCAAATTTCTTTTCTTGAATAAAGAAGGAGGGAGAGGCACCTGGCTGGCTCAGCTGGTAAAGCGTGCAATACTTAATCTCGGGATTGTGAGTGTGAGTCCCACACTGGGCATAGTTTACTTAACAAAAAATAGTACAAAACAAAGGAGGGAAAGGTGAGCACCCCATAAAATTTGGAAGGTTTGTAGGACATTTAACATAGTGCCTGATTTTATAAAATCTCAAGTAAAATGTGTTACCTTAACGCACACAGAAATGACTACAGTTTAATAATATTATACAGCCCACATGGCATGTAATATTTTACTTACCTTGAATAAAAAGTCGCAAAGTATTTTTTACCTCACCATATTCCATGACAGCTGAACAGAAAAATATAAAAACAGGGTAACTGTGGTTAAAAAACTGTCTGATTTTATTAAATGATCAGGCTGTTTATTTCCCAAATAGCTGCTTTAGTCCAAGTTCTCAGAATAATCATGTTATTCTATTTTATCTTTCCAATTTAGAGCTGTTTCTAGGATACAGTAAGAGAATAGAGGTAAAATTTACTGCTATTGTTTTCCTACTCCTGCTTTTACTGGAGGTAAAATTAAAATATATGCTAAATTTGAGTTTTTTCCAAAGGAAAATTATTTCCATTTACTCTCTTTTCCAGAAATATCCTGAACACATTTTTTAAAACTTTATAAAATCCTATATTGTTAACTAATGAATGATTAAAACATTTGATGCACCCTACAAAGAGTATTTGGCTCCTTCAACCCAGGGAGCCAAAGTTCTCTCCATTTCCCTTTTTACCCTTTACAACTTATTTGACATAGAAGGTGTCTTTGATATAGAAAGTACCTTTCCAATATCAATGACATACCTTTGATTTAGATGTTTTATACAGGTGATTTCTGAAGAAATAGTGAAATCATAGTAACATAGTACCTGGAATTACATCTCTTTACAGGTATCATTCCTCTCAGAACTGGGTAGAATCCAACAGGCTTTTTCTAAGAATAATGAAAATTATAACATGAACAAGAGAAAATTTAATAAGGGAAGAGAAAGGGCAAAGTTGCACAAAAACTGGAAATAGTACATTTTCCAGCTAATTACAGGAAGTAAATTGTTATTTTCACTATCTGTGTTTTCAAATAGTACAAGGTTATAATTCATAATGGAGATCAGGCACTGGTCTGGGTTTTTTTCCATGCAAAATAATAATATGAAGAAGAAAAGGTTGCTGGTCAAAATAGCACATTATTAAAAAATATGAATAATTCTTAAGACTTCATGAAAAGAAAAGCTTTTCATTGTTATTCATTGTTATCCATTCTTTGCCCTCTGCCCTCATCTTTTAGTCCACATACCTAACCTACCATGTTTTTTTGTTGTTTGTTTTTTTTTTACCTGAACTACCATGTTAAAGCAGGAAAACTAAACATTCAAAGTCTATGCACTGACACTTCTGGGAAAGATGGTGGAGTAGGGGGAACCTAGGTTCACCTTGCCCCATGGATACACCTAGTTAACACTCACATCAGTACAGATAACCCAGAAAATGACCCAAACACTGGCAGAACAGACTCTTTACAGCCAAACGTAGAGAAGAGGCCATACCAAAGAGAGTAGGAAGAGCAGAAATGTGGCTGGGATCCAAAATGCCCCCGTGGCACTGTCCACAAGAGGGAGGGGTGCTATGCTATGAGACTGTAGAGAGGAGAGGAACAGACCTCACACCAGGCACCCTAGGCAGGGGGACCCATGCTGGGAATATGAATCCCTATAACATTTGGCTTTGAAAACTAGAGGGGCTTAACTTTGGGAGTTTTTATAATCAATGGGGCTTAATACCTGAAAACTTAAAAATGAGCAGGCTTGAATCTGGGGGAGCCAGAAGAGCAAGAGGAAATTGAGTAGCCCCACACCCCTTAAAGAAACAGCATAACAAACACCCTCTGGAGATACAGCATGGAAACAGCAATTTGAAAAAACCCTGGAGTATACATGCAAGAGGTAGATTTGTTTACTAACCTCAGAGCATGTGCTGGGGGGCCAAAGATCTTTGGGACATATCTCCAAGAACAAAAGAGTTGGCAGGTGTTATTTCCCTCCCCACCCCCAGCCTAGATACACAAATATGTGTGGGAACCAGCACAGCACAAACACTTTCCACCTGGCTTGCTTACAGCACCAGACCCTGAACCCTTATGTGGAACTTCCCCCTCAGTAGTTTTTCCAAGTGGCTACCAGTTCCCTCGCAAAGGAAACCTTTGCTAACACCAGGTACCCCACTCTCATATTTTCCTTTATACACTCTCCCTTCAGCCTGGCTTTGGCAGGAATTTTCTGGGGCAGTTGCAAGTCCCCTACCACAGTGGACCAGTGCACACCTTGTTGGGACCACATACCTGCCCCAGAGTTCTCCTGTAGACTGGCCCCATCCATGCCCTTGGCAAGTGTCTGTCCAAAGCAAAGCCACCAGATGGCACTATGCATTCACCTCCACGAGCTGCCCCAAAGTAACTCCTGCCCAGGGAAGAGGGGAAAAAACTACACAAACTAATTGGACTGTGGCCCCAGCAGTGAGCATGGGGTAGATATCTGGTCTGCTGTATGCTCTACCAACCAACAGAGTTTCTCAGGGGACAAAACAGTGGGAGCATTCTTCAGTTCAGTCCTACCACAGCTCCAGCAAATACCTAGTCTAACTCAACTCAACCCCAAGGTGTCCCCAGACTGACACATTAACACTACAGGGACCAAGCACCGTCCACAACAGGCAAAGAGAGCCTTTACAGATGACTAAAGGAAAATGTGGCACAGCCATAACAGCAGGATGCATGCATCACACAGAGACACCCCTGAAGCCCCAAGGTTCTGGTGAGCACAGGACATTGCACTGAAGGGCACTACAGGGCCTTTTCTTTATAAGGCCATTACTTTGAAAAGCAGGAGACATAGCTGACTGTCCTGACACAGAAAGTTAGACAAAATGAGGAGACAGAGTAGTGTGTCCCAAATGAAAGAACAGGTCAAAAATCATAGCACGAGACCTAGGTGACTGGAGATAATTAATATGCCTTATAGAGAATTTAAAGTAATGATCATAGTGATACTCACTGGACTTGAGGAAAGAGTGGAGGACATCAGTGAGACCTTTAACAAATAGATTTAAAAAACCACTAATCATAGGTGAAGAATGCAACTAAAGAATCACAGAATGAACACATATCTGTAACTTCTCTGATCAATATACAGAATACTATTAGCAATGCAGTCACAATGTTTCACTATTCTCCAGAGATAATCACCATCTTGGCTTGTTTTGTTTTGTTTTGTTTTCCCATCACAAATTAACCTGTTATTGACATTTATAGAAATGGAATCATACAATATGCATCATCTTGTGTCTAGCTTCTTTTGTTCAACATAGTGAAATTCATCCATGTTTTTATATGTAGTAGTAGTAGTAGTACATATATTCTTTGCCATGTACTATTCCCCTATAGGAATATTCCACAGTATATTTATCCACTCCACTGTTGGACACTTAAGATTGTTTATACTTTAAAAGCTCTAATGAATAAAGCTGTTATAAGCAACAACAAAAGAATATACTAGGTGGAATAAATAGTAAGTAAACTAGAGGAAGCAGAAGAGTAAATCAGTGACCTGCAGGACAAAATAAAGGAAAGTAATCAAGCTGAGCAGGTGATGGGAAAACGTTCTGCAAAATGAGAATAGACTTAGGGAAATCAGCGACACCATCAATCATAATTACATTTACATTATAGTGATCCCCAAAGAAGGAAAAAAAAGGGGGGGCAGAAAAAATATATAAAGAAAAATAGCTGAAAACTTCACAAATCTGGGGAAGGAAAAGAAAACCAGATCCAGGAGGCATAGAGATATTCTAACAAAATCAACCCAAAGAGGTCCATACCAAGACACACAGTAATTAAGATGGCAAAAATCATGATAGAGAAGGTTTAAAGCATCAAGAGAAAAGAAAACAATTACATACAAAGAAAATCCCATAAGGCTAATGGCTGATTTTCTAAAACTGAAGGAGACATAAAGAGCTTCCTATCAAATGAAAGTTAAAGAAATCCATGACCAGTAAACCAGCCTTACAATAAACATTAAAGAGGACTCTTTGAGTGGAAAAGAAAGACAATAAGACCATAAGGAAAGAGTAGGGAAAGTAGGAAGAAGAAAATCAGTAAAAATAAGTCTATCTGTAAAAAATCAATCAAGGGACTCACAAAATGAAAGGATGTAACATATGACACCTATATCTAAAATGTAGGGGTAAGAGGAGTAAAGAATAGGTTCAAACTGAAGTGACCATCAACTTAATATAGACTGCTATATGTGGAAGATGTTATATACAAACTAAATGATAACCACAAATCAAAAAACAGTAATAGATATGCAAAGAATAAAGAGAAAGGAATACAAGTATATCACCAAAAAAGGCCAACAAACCATGAAAGAGATCAAGAGAAGGATCAGAGAAAATCTGTAGAAACAACCATAAAGCAAGTACAGAATGGCAATATAGGTCAATAATAACTTAAATGTAAATGAAATAAATGCTTCAATTAAAGGCATATGGTGACATAGTGGATAAAAAACAAGACCCACCTTTATGCGACCTACAACAGACTCATCTCAGACATAAAGGCATATGCAGACTGAAAGTGAAGGGATGGAGAAGCATTTGTGATGCAAATGGATGGCAGAAGAAAGCCAGTATAGTCATACTTATTTCAGACAAAACAGACTTTAAGAGTGTAGAAATACACAAAGAAATACACTATATAATAATGGGGATCAAAGAAGATATTAAAATTGTAACATGTAACATGGCACTTAACATGGGAGATTCCAAATACCAGAAGGCGTGAATAACAAATGTAAAGTAATTGGTAGGGCACAGCAAGAGTAGAGGCCTTTAACACCACATTATCCAAATGGAAAATCAAAAAGGAAAGAGTGACTTTGAGTGGCACATTGGACCAAATGGATCTAACATATTTAGAGCACTACATTCTAAAACAGCAGAATAATACACTTTTTGAGTGCACATACGACATTCTCCAGAAGAGATCACATATTAGGTCATAAACCAGGCCTCAACCAATTCAAAAGATTGAGATCATACCATGTATATTTTCAGACTACAGCACTGAAAGTTGTAGTGAACCTCAAGAAAGAAATCTGGAAATCACAAATACACGGAGGTTAAGTAACATGGTACTAAACAAGGAATAGTTCAAATAGGAAATAGAGGAGGAAATTAAAAAAAAAATACATGGAAACAAATGAAAATGAAAACACAATGGTCCAAAATCTTTGGGATGTAGCAAAAGCAGTTTAAGATGGGAATTTATAGCAAAACACCCAGGAAGTAAGAAAAATCTCAACTATGCAATGTAATCTTACACCTAAAGGAGATAGAAAAACAACAAATAAAGCCTAAAGCCAGCAGAAGGAAGAAAATAAAGATTAGAGTAGAAATAAAGCAAACAGAAACTAAAAACCAAAACCAGTAGTGCAGATCAATGAAACCAGGAGCTGCTTCTTTGAAAAGATCAACTGAACTGATAAATCAAAAATATATAGATAAATATAGTAGGTAGGTATAAAATAAATAGGTAGGTAAGTAAGAGGACTCAACATCAGAACTGAAAGAGGAGAAATAACAATAAACATAACAGAAATATGAAGGACTGTAAGAATACTTTACAAAACTACATGGCAACATTGACAACCTAAAAGAAATGGATAGATTCATAGAAACATTTAACAATCCAAAACCAAATCAGTAAGAAATAGAGAAATTGAACAGACAAGTTTCCAGCAATGAAATTGAATTGGTAATCAAAACACTGGCAACAGGGGCACCTGGGTGGTTCAGTGGGTTAAAGCCTCTGCCTTCAGCTCAGGTCATGATCCCAGGTCCTGGGATCGAGTCCCTCATCGGGCTTTCTGCTCGGCAGGGAGCCTGCCTCCTCCTATCTCTCTGCGTGCCTCCCTGCCTACTCGTGATCTCTGTCTGTCAAATAAATATAATCTTAAAAACAACAACAAAAACAAAACAAAACAAAACAAAACAAACAAAAACCACACTGCTAAAAAACAAATGTCCAGGACCAGATGGCTAACAGGTGAATTCTAGCAAATATTTGAAGAAGAGTTAATACCTATTCCTCTCAAACCATTCCAAAAAAATAGAAGAGGAAGGAAAACTTCCAAATTGCCTCGATAAGGTCAACATTACCCTGATATCAAAACCAAATAGACATCACAAAAAAAGCACTGTAGGCCAATATCTCTGATGAATATAGATGCAGAAATTCTCAAAAAAATTCTACCAAACTGAATCCATTAAAAATATCATTCACCACCACAAAGTGTGATTTATTCCCAGGATGCAAGCATGGTTCAGTATTCACAAATCAAGCAACAAGATGCATCCCTCTATGACAAAAGCTAAAACTTTTTGATCATTTCATGGATGCAGAAAAAGCATTTGACAAAGTACAATATCCCTTCATGATTAAAAAACAAAACAAAACAAACAAACAAACAAACAAAAAAACCCAAGATAGGTTTAGAGGGAACATACCTCAACATACTAAAGCCCATTTATGAAAAACCTACAGCTAACATCATGCTCATAGGTGAAAAATAGAGAGATTTCCCCCTAAGATTAAGAACAAGACAAAAGTGTCTATTTTCTCCACTTTTATTCAACCTACTACTAGAGGTCCTAGTCACAGAAATCAGACAAGAAAGAGGAATAAAAGGTATCCAAATTGGTAAAGAAGAAGTAAAACTTTTACAATTTGCAGATGACATGATACTGTATGTAGAAAACCTGAAGACTTCATCAAAAAGAGTAGAATGATAAATGAATTTAGAAAGTTTGCAGGATACAAAAAATCAATGTACATAAATCCTTTGCGCTTATAGACTAATAATGAATCAGGAGAAATTAAGAAAGCAATCCCATTTAAAATTGCACCAAAAATAGTAATATACCTAGGAATAAACTTAATAAAGGAAGTGAAAGACTTGTACTCTGAAAAATAAAAACTCTGAAAAATATAAAAATAAAAAATACAAAACAAAAATATAAAACTGAAAAATATAAAACAAAATATAATGAAGTAAAAAAACACACAAAATGGAAAAAAAAACCATGCTTATGGATTGGAAGAACAAATATTATTAAAATGTCTATACTGTACAAAGCAATCTACAGATCTAATGCAGTCCCTCTCAAAATGCCAATAGCATTTTTCACAGAACTAGAACAAATGAACCTAAAATTTCTTTGGAACCATGAAAGACCCCAAATGTCCAAAACAATATTGAAAAGGAGAACCAAAATTAGAGGTATCACAATTCCATATTTCAGATTATACTGTAAAGCTGTAACAACCAAAACAATATGGTATTGGCCCAAAAATAGACACATAGATCAATGTGTAAGGATTAAAATCCAAGAAACACACCTGTGACTATATGGTCAATTAATTTTCAACAAAAGGTGCAAGATAATGCAATGGAAGAAAGTCTCTTCAACAAGTGGTATTGGGAAAACTGGACAGCTCCAGGAAAAAGCATGAAAATGGACCACGTTGTTATACCAAACACAAAAAATAAACTAAAAATGGATTAAAAACTTAAATATGAGAACAAAAACCATAAAAGTCCTAGAAGAAAACACAGGTAGTAATTTTTCTGACATGGTTTGTAGTATCATTTTTCTAGATAAGTCTCCTAAGGTAAGGGAAGTAAAAGCAAAAATAAACTACTGGGGCTTTGTGAAAAAAAAATTTTAGCACAGAAAAAGAATCAACAAAACTAAAAGGCAACATACTGAATGGGAGGAGATATTTGCAAATGACCTATTGAAAAAGAGTTAGTATCCAAAATACATAAAGAATTGATACAACTCAACACCAAATAAACAATTAAAAAAATGGGCAGAAGAAACAAGCAGCCATTTCTCCAAGGAAGACATCCAGATGGCCAGTGGACACATGAAAAGAACCTAAACATCACTCATCATCAGGGAAATACAAATCAAAACCATTATGAGATATAACCTCATTCTAACCTCATAGTTAAAATGGCTATAGTTAGAATGGCTAAAATCAAAAACACAAGAAACAAGTGTTGGTGAGGATGTAAAAAAAGAAGGATTGAACATGCACTTTTGGTGGGAATGCAAACTGATGCAGCCACTGAGTAAAACATTATGGGGGGGGGTTCTTCAAAAATTAAAAATAGAATTATCATTCAGCCAGCTTATTCCACTATTGGTGTTTACTCAAAGAATACAGTCTCTAATTCAAAAGGATTATATGCACCCCTATATTTACTGCAGCATTATTTACAACAGGCAAATTATGGAAGAAACCCATGTGTCCATTGATAAATGAATGGACAAAGAAGGAGTGGTACACACACACACACACACACACACACACACACACATGGAATATTACTCAGTCCTAAAAAAGAATGAAATCTTGCCATTTGCTGCAACACAGATGAATCTGTAGAACATAATGCTATTGAATAAGTCATTTAGAGAAAGACAAATACCATGATTCCACTGTTTTGTGGAATTTAAGAAACAAAGGAATTAAGGAGGACAAACTAAAAGACAGACTCTCACACATAGAGGACAAAAAGGTGGTTGCCAGAGGTGTGGTGGGTTGGGGAAGGATAAACTTGGTGAAGAGGATCAAGAGTACCTTTATCTTGATAAGCACTGAGTAATAAAATTGCTGAATCAGTATATTGTACGCCTGAATATTCAGTATATTCAGTATACCTGAAGCTAATGTAACATTGTATATTAACTATACTGGAATTAAAAATTTTGAAAAGATAAAAAAATGTATGCTGAGACGTAAAAAATGCCTTTGTAGAGCATTCTATTACAGTCTTTAAGACCCAACTTTAAAATTTTGGGTTTTTTTAGACTCATAATTATGGGTTGTTAGTGCAAGTTCCCTTGGTAGAATTTTCCCAAAGTGAATGCATTTTGTTCTATTCATTCTTTCTCATATCAAATATATTCATAAGCCTACTGAGCTTTGCTTTTGAAAGAAACCTAGTTTTAGAATGGGAGGAAGAAGCAAAGGTGAGGCTATTTGTCAGTTTTGAAATACATTCCATTAACTGATTTTCTTTTAAATAGCTTGATTGTAAAGACTGCTTTTGTTGTAATTCATCCTTTTGGGTGATAAATAGTAATTGAAATTGAAAACTAAAGAGGCGAATGAACCTGAGAAAATGAGGTAGGGGGAAGAAAAAAGAAAGAAATTGAAGGAACATCTAACCAGAGAAGCTTAGTTGAAGAATATCTTTGATTTGGAAGTAATGAACTAGATATTAGAGGAATAAAAAGATGAAATGAGATTAGGAAAAAAAAAATCTCATGATGCTGCCTAGAACTAACCTAGTATGAGTTATTGTTTGGATTTTACCTTCTGAATTGTGTATATAAATTCTGTGCTTATAATCCCAGCTGACTGAATCAGAATTTAAAGAAGTTTAATGTTGATGCATCTTTCAAAGACACAATTCAGAGGAGTAGATTTATTATGAATGCAGGTGTTTAGAGTTCATTTACTTAGAAAGATAGGAATATGTTTAAAACTTTGCATCAAAAATGAGTGAGAAACTTACTATATTACAAAACTAATCAGATAACTACTTCTTGAGGTATGCTTTGATATTATAAAGAACTCCCACAGGTCAAATAGTTGATAAATGTAAAAACACATAGTAGTGAATTACCTGGGAGGGAAGTCTCTGACAAACTTCAAGATACCTAATCTGATGAGTAATGCAGAATAAATTATTTTAATTTGCATAAGCGATCTGGTATACCCAAAATTTGCTGGTTTTTTCAGGGCTTAGCTTAAGCACAGGCTATTGCATGTTTGTTATAATTTAAAATATATCAGGAAATATTAGCTCCTTTACTTTCTATTTACTTATTAAATATTTCAACAAGGAAGTTGCTGGATTTCCAAATATTAATGCTACCCCTAGTGAAGATTAATTTCTTCCCCTTTCTGCTTTCACTTAGGATGCAGAAAGTTGAAAAGTTTATTTCCCAATTAACAACAAGTATAAGACAGATAAAATGCAGATCTATAACTCTTCTTGAAACTATCAAAAAGTTAAGGTTGCAGTATAACCAGAGAGCCAGAAATTCAAGGAAAATAGTGTCACCAATGAGATGTGACTTGCTAATGGTAGTTACCCTAGTACACGGAGCAACATAGGTGAGAAGATTTCAGCTAAAATTTTAAACTGTAACTAAGATAATTATGTAGCTGAGCCATTATGAGTTCACTCTTTGGTGAGTCAGAAACGGTACTAGGTTGTTTTTTGGCACAAAGAAAACTTTTATTTGCAGCAAATAAAGAGACCAAAGACATGACTCCCTTACTGAGGATGAATGGGTTCCTTTTGTTTAGGATTAGAAAGACTATTTAGATAGGGTAGTCTTGTCATCCTATGTAGAGTTGGGCATAACGTCTTGCATTGCCTTAATGAATATGTCTATACATACATTGTACATTATGTAAATGAGGCTGAGGCCCCTCATTGGGGAGATATTTAGTTTTATAGTGAGGTAAAGGTAATTGTAGGTCATTCCAGAGGTCATTCCATAGTCCATCTGCTCAGGTGCGAGTCAGATTTAGCTCAAATTGTCTGGATAGTTTGGGCAGACTGGGGGTGGGGCATCAACTTTGTTAGGGTGATTGTCATCACCTGGGGTGACAGAGCTTTCAGGTTTCATTTGCCCGAGTTAAGAGGAAATCAGAGAGAAGAGCTTAGGGGAAAATGTAAGATCAAGGTTAGTGAATACAAATAGGTATGCAGTAAAAATCAAGTCACACTGGTGACAGTGTGAGTTAATGTGGGAGTGTAGTCCTTCAATAAGACAAATTTGTTCCACTTGTACACTCTCTACAAATCTCATTTTGTGCATCTGAGAAGGATTATGGACAGCAAAATAGTGGCAAACCTGGATAAGGGAGCAGCTACCATAATAGGAGCAACAAAAACTGTCTAGAACTTGGTGTGCTAAGGAATAAAGTCTTAATCCTTTGATAAAAGAAGACCAAAGACTGCCATCTCAATGAAACAATTGAAGATCCATTGCAACTGGGGAGAAAGAACTGAGAAAAATGAGCAAATGCAACACAAAAAACACTACAGGTGGAAAGAGCAGGAGGACGTACTGGTCCAGGCAATTGGACATCTAATGCTGAGGAGAAAAAACAAGCACTACGCAATCCCGACATCAATGGTCCAGGAATACAGGCAATGTTTGCATCAATGCAAGAAACAGGTATCCCCACATCCCCAATAAAAGCTAGAGAGCCTAAACTATTAATTTGCAAGGGCTGTGGTAACTTAATACCAAAAACGGTATTTTAGAAGGTGACCAGACAGATTGGATGAGGGGGCCTCATTTTAATTTAATCACTGCTTCAAAGGCCCTATCTCCAAAGTGTCCAATTCTGAGATATTGGGGGTTAGGTCTTTAACATCTGATTTTGGGGGACACACATTTAGCTCATTGCATTGAGTAACAAATAAAGCAGTCTACCACTAGGGGAGAGGCAGGAGGATAAAGGAAGACCTCTAAGACACAGGCACGTAGGAAAGTCTAAAGCTGAGAGTGGAACAAGAACATTGAGAATATTTCCAGCAACTCAACTGCCACACAAGCAAAAGGTAAAGCTAGAGAAAATTGAAGCCAATAGTTAAGTGCGTTGATGGGAACCATAAGCACATCACCCAAATCCAACCCACCTCTGAAACCCTTCATGCACACAAGTTCTAGCAAAGAGGAGGCATGCCCATTTCTTAGTATAAATATAATGTACCTCAGTATTTACTCTCCTACACAAAGTTCTGCAAAATCAAAGAGAATAAGACAAAAATCATGAACACAAACACACACACACACACACACACAACATGCATAAAAAGAAGCATAATCAAAAGCCCTAGAATTAGAGATGATCCATATGTAGCAATTATCAGACATGGAATGTAAACTATGATTACTATGAAAAGGGCTTTATTTTAAAAAATAAATAAAATGGATGATCAGTTGGGGATTTTGGTAAAGGTATGGGAACAATAAGAATCAAATGGAAATCTAGAAATAAAAACAACAGAAAACTAGGCAAAAAAATGTCTTTAAATTCAGCATATCTGAGCAAAGAATTTGTGAACTTAATATATGTTGAAGTAAATTACCTAAACAGAATTGCAAAGTGATAAAAGAGTGGAAAAAACACAGCAAGCATCTAAGAACTGTTAAGTAAACAAATGGAGACCAACCTTGAAAATTCCCTAAGCAGACAAAACCAGTTTAGTCATACAGAGCCTAAGTTAGCTTATTCAAGACTAATTGACCTGGGTCATTTATTGCTTATGCCTCTGGAATTTGTAAGTAAAACAGTTTCCCAAAATTAATATGAGAGAATCACTAACCAATTCCCTACCTTAAGAAAACTCTATTATTATTACCAATCACTGTGAAAAATAAAGTCACTGCTTTCTCACTATTTAAGCTATTCTATAAAAATATATATCTGAGCCTCATTCCATGCTTTGGTTTGAGTGTTCTGACTCACAAACTATCTTTTTTGTTGACCACATTAAGCTTTTAATAATTACTATTTTGGTGATTTACTGGATTTATTTCAGCTAGTTCTGAACTTTTGAGGAAGTTGTGGGATAATCTCAAATGATCTGATATGTGTATAATTAGAACCCCAGAATGAAACTAGGGAGTGCTAAATTATAAGAAAAATAAGAATGATGGCCAAGAATTTTCAAAAAATAATAGAGGATATCAAACCATATAAGCAAAGAAGCTCAGAAAAATACAAGAATGCTAAATATTTATACTAAAAAAAAATGAAAGACAAACACTAATAATCAAGCAAACCAGCTAAACATGCAATATCCAAACTTCTAAAAACTGATGATAAAGCAAAAATTTTAAAAGAAGCTGGAGATAATAGACACCTTATATACAGAGGAATAAGAATGAGAATACTAGCTAACTTAAAAAAAACTGCAAGTCAGAAGACAAGGAAGGTATAAGGAGGGAAAAATTTTCTACATTTCAAAAGGTATTTATTAGAGACAGATTAAGAGGAGAAAATTAAATTTAATTTTGTGTGTATGTGAGAGGTTCAAAGACAAGTAAAATGAGGTATATATGCCATCCTCAGTTATGGAATGGGATAGAGGCATGGAGTTTTGAAGGAGAGGAAAGCAATGCACAGAGCACTAAGAAAAATGTTTGGTAATTAGATATTTGCTATGCTATACAGATGGGTCAGTTATTTTTTTTTTCTCTTTTAATAACATGGATTCTGGGAAATACCCCTTCAGTGTAGATTATTCTAGGCAGTTAAGGAGCAAAAGTTTTTTCTTGAACCTAAAAAATCTCCACTGCCTTCAGCTCAAAATAGTCCACATTTCAAAGTGACACAATTTGTGAAGACTTGCTCTGAACCCCTTCAAAGAGCACCTTTAAAGAGCTAAAGGGAAATATATATATATATATATATATATATATATATATATGAATTCTACAAACAGCCAAACTATGTTTTAAATTAAAGTAATGATGTAAACCATGGTCTTTTGTTGATAATGATGTGTCAATGTAGGTTTATCAATGGTAACAAATGTACACCTGTGGTTGTACATCTCTGGTGCAGGATAATGATAATGGGGGAAGCTATACAGGTATAGGGATAGTGGGAATTTTCTGTACCTTCCTCACCATTTTCCTGTGATGCTAAAACTGCCTTAAAAAAATAAAATCTGGTGAGGCTCCTGGGTGGCTCAGTGGGTTAAAGCCTCTGCCTTCGGTTCAGGTCAAGATTCCAGGGTCCTGGGATAGAGCCCCACATCGGGCTCTCTGCTCAACAGGGAGCCTGCTTCCTCCTCTCTCTCTCTGCCTGCCTCTCTGCCTACTTGTGATCTCTGTCAAATAAATAAATAAAATCTTAAAAATAATATGCATAATCTGGAAGGATCTATAATGATCAAAATTACTCTAAAATGTTAAAGGAAAGTTTTCAGACAAGGCATATGGTACAAAATGAAACTTAGATCTACAAAGAAATGAAGAGTGCCAGAAATGGTAGAGAAATATAAATATAAACATAAAATTCATTCTCCTTACTTTAATTTCCTTAAAATATAGCTGACTCATTATTAAAATAATGTTTTATGAATTTTAACAAATTAGATAATAAGACAAAAGTTGGGAAGGTAGAATTGGCAATATATGATTGTAAAAAGTTTTTTTAAAGATTTTATTTATTTGACAGAGAGGAACACAAGTGGGGCAGAGGGAGAAGATGCAGCAGGCTTCCCACTAAGCAGGGAGCCCCACTCAGGACCCCAGGACACCGGGATCATGACCTTCAGCTGAAGAGAGATGTTTAATGACTACACCACCCAGGCACCCCATGATTGTAAAATTCTTACACTATATTCGAAGTCACATATATTATAAAAAAGGAAAGATCAAGCAAAGAAACAGAAAGAATTGAAAACAAGTAAGAAAATAGATTATTTTTTAATTTTTTTTCAATTTATTTATTTTCAGAAAAACAAAACAAAAAAAATAGATTATTAACCAACTATATGAATTGAAAGTTAATAGCATAAAGATATCACTTAAAGATAATGTATAATGGCAAGCAAGACCCAATTATATGCTGTCTACAGATAATAAAATTGAAAAGAATATAAAAATAGGTATTGGCAGAATTAATCCAGAGAAGAATTGGCTATCTACACTAACCTCAGAAAATGAACTTTTAATTATTATAAAGGAAAATGAAAGGCATTGATGAAAGGTTATGCACTAAGAAGACCTAACTATTGGTGGGAATGCAAACTGGTATAGCCATTCTGGAAAACAATATGGGGATTCCTCAAAAAGTTAAAAATAGAACTACATGACCCAGCAATTACAATGCTAGGTATTTGCCCAAAGTATACAAAAATACTGATTTGAAGGGGGGCACATGTACCCCAATGTTTATAGCATCACTATCAACAATAGCCAAATTGTGGAAAGAGCCCAGCTATCCACTGTTGGATGATTGGATAAAGAATATGAGGTATGGAACACCTGGGTGGCTCATTCAGTTGAGTGGCTGGCTCTTGGTTTCAGTTTGGGTCGTGATCTCAGGATCCTGGGATTGAGCCCTGTGTTGGGTTCCACACACAGTGGGGAGACTCTATGAAAATTCTCTCCCTCACCCTCTCCCTCTACTTCTCCCAGCCACTCATTCATGCTTGTGTATACTCTCTCTCTCTAAAATAAGTAAATTTTTTAAAAAGAAGATGTGGTGCATACATGGCATGGAGTATTAGTTGGCCATCAGAAAGAAAGAAATCTTGCCATTTGAAACAAGTGGATAGAGCTAGAGTGTACTATGCTAAGTAAAATAACTCAGTCAGAGAAATGCAAATACCATATGATTTCATGCATATGTGGAATTTAAGAAACAAAACAGATGAACATAGTAAAAGGTAAGGGAAAAAAAAAAAAAAGAGAGAGGCAAACCATAAGAGACTATTAACCACAGAGAACAAACTAAGAGCTGCTGGAAAGGAGGTGGGCAGTAGATGGGCTGGATGGGTGGTGATTGACATTAAAAAGGGTACTTTTGATGAGCACTGGATATTATATGTATGTGATGAATCACTAAATTCTACTCCTGAAACCAATATTACACTATATGTTAACTAACTAGAATTTAAATAAAAACTAAAATAAATGAATAAAGAAAATAAATTTAAAAAACCCAAAAAAGATAATTGTTCTTAGTGCTTGTGAACTTAACTAAAGAGACATTATAAATGATACAAAAAAAAAAAACAACTGAAAGAAGATAAACACACATTTAGAGTTTCAGACTTTTTCAGTAATCAATTTTTTTAAAATAAACAAAAAAAAGATAAAAGGTACACAGAAAACCATTATGTATAGAGATCTGGACATTCTTAATCTATCTGACCAGATATTTATAATCCATCCAAACAACAACACAAGACACATTCATTTCAAATGCACGTGGAATAGTCCCCAAATAGTACATACTCTGCCCCTCTCTCAAAAAAAACATCTTGACAAATTTAAAGGAATAAAATCATTTAAAGTATTTTCTCATAAAGTGAGAATGGGAATGGCCAGCAATCCCTGTACTAACAATGAAAGATTACTCCAAACTTTGCTGTTAAAGAGAGGAGAAGGCAAGGGGGCCAAAGCTGAGAGATGGAGACCCTTTACTTTTCTTTTCTCCAGCTTTTATTGGTCCTTCAAGATAATCACAAATTCTTTTCACTGTTTCTCAAGCATGTGATGTGTGACAAGGGCTTTTACAGGAACTAGGAACTAGGAGGGTCTGTTTACAGGAAAGATACAATATGCTAATCTGCCTGTTCTGAGAGTTCTGCTAAACACAGCCTAAGCAACAAGCATACATCTCTTAGATAACAGGGCAGCTCTTTGAGCTAAGAAAGTTTAAGGAGACAAGTCCCTGTGGCTTTCCAAAGGTAGAGTGGTCATGGCAGGCCTCAGCATTACAGAAGCCCAGACCCTTTCAAACCATTCCCTGCCCTCAGTGGCCTTTGTGTCACATTTTAGCAAGGCAGGTATTATAGCTGAGTTCATGCTCTACATTAACCCAATAATAAAGCAGAATTAATCCAGAAATCAATTATAAAATATATCTTGAAACTACCCAAGTATTGGGAAATTAAAATGCAAAAAAATATCATCAAAAGAAAGTCATAATGAAAACTCCAAATATTTGGAATGAAATAAAAATGAAAACAACAAATCAAAACTTGTAGGATGCAACTAAAACCATTCTCACAAAAAAATAGAATTAAACGTTCATAAGAGAGAGAAAAGGTCTTAAAATAATGACTGTGCCTCCAGCTTATGAAACTACTGAAATAAGTTAAAATTCATCCCTTCCCAGAAGGAAGGGAATAATAAAGGTTAGAGAAGATGATAATGACAATGAAACCAGAATAATATTTCAGGAAATAAAGTTGGTTCTTTGAAATGATCAATAAAATTGATAGACCTTCGGCTAGTCAGAGCAAGAGAGACACAAATTACCAAAATCAGAAATGAGAAAGAAGACATTAATACAAATTATAAAGATTAAAATGATAATCAGGATACATTAAGTACAATTTATGCCAATAAATTTGACAAATTAATTTCAGGAAAGATGCAGACTACCAGTGCTTACTTGAGAAGTTGTGACTTTGCCAGTTCCTCTGGTTCTGGGTTTCAGTACATTTCTACAGTCAATTATGGCTTGGCTGGAAGTTTCTGCTTTCTTGCTCACACATGTTGTTATTAGTAGGATTTAGTTTTTGTAGATTGTTAGATTGAGGCTTCAGTTCCTCATCAGTACTTGTCTGGAGGACTTCCCAGATTCTTTGTCCTTTGGACCACTTCATAAATTATCTTACGACATGGCATCTTGAATCATCAGATCAAGCAAGAGAAGAGAGTATGAAAGAGAAAGCTAAGACTAAACCATAGTCTACAATAACCTAATCTCAAAAGTGACATCCTGTCACCTTTGCCATATTGTTTATTAGAAGTTACTAGGTCCAGACCATATCAATAGAACAGGATCACACAAGGCCATGAATAACAGGAGGTGGGGATCACTGAAAATTAGATTTGGAAACTGTTTAGGACAGAAATAGTATCTTTTCTCCATAAAGTTTTCAGAACATAGAGGAGGAGAGAATACTTCCCACCATTTGATGAAGCTAGACTTACTCTTGGTGTCAGTAAAAGACAAAATAAACAAAACAAAGTGAAAACCTAAATTTATAAAGACCACTATGCTTCATGAATATATAGGATGCAATCATCCTCAGTGACATAAAACAACTCAAATTTATGTTTATCTATCCATCAATCCATCCATCCATCTATCCAAATTTAACCAGTATTTAAAAGGATAACTCATCAAGGACAAATAGGACTTATTTTGGGTTTGTAATATATGTTTGATATTCAAAAATTGATCAGTGAATTGCATCACATTACAAATATCAAAGAAAATTCAAATGATAATACTTAATAGATATGTAAAGCATTTGACAACATTCAATATCTATTTGCGATTTTTTAAAATATTATAACATTTATTGGTGAAAAACAACCTACACACAAAAATGGTTTATCAGACATTATCAAAATTAAAAACTTCTGCGAAATAAATTGTTAGGAAAATGAAAGAAAAAGCCACAGACTAGGAGAAAAAAAAAAAAAGAAAATTACTTCAAAACATGTGACCTAGTGTTTGGGACTTTAGACTGGCTGTTTAGAACTGCTGAGACTGATGAGAGTTTGCATATTTACATTGATTTAAATATATGCTTGTTTATAAAAATATACACTTTCAGAAAGACTTGTAAAGTATGGTTACTGGAAATTGAGTCTCTCTTCACAATTCTGGGTTACAGTTCCCTCAATCTAAGATGTATGAGTACATTTTATCCTTAACTATGTCTAAACAAAAAGGAATCCCAGACACCTAAAGGGAGGATCTCAAGAAAAAAAGGCAAAAAGAGAACATAAAGTGATGCAATGCAAACTCCAAGTTATGTGACAACAATGTTTGATAGGCTATTTTTTATAAGATACTCAGAAATAGTATGTTGATTAAGGGTGCCCAGGTGGCTCAGTTGTCAAGGGTCTGTCTTCAGCTCAGGTCATGATCCTGGGGTCCTGGCATTGAGCCCTGTATCCAGCAGGAAGCCTACTTCTCTCTCTCCCACTTCCCCTGCTTGTGTTCCCTCTCTCTGTGTCAAATAAATACATAAAATCTTAAAAAATAAAAAGAAATAGTATGTCGATTATATATGTAATACAAATGTATACTAGTACTAGTCTTTGCTTTAGGATTTAGATTTGTAGGACTGAATTCTTCATCTCATATATGCCAAAGATTTCTGCATTTTTAAGGATTTGTATATGAATATAAATGATAGTTAACTCTATGATTTCTCTCTTCTCTTAAATTATCATTCTCTATTTGCTCCTTTTCCTATGCTTGAGCATCTACCCACTCAGGAGCTTTTTTTTTTTTTTTTTCTGGAACCCAACATCCAATATTGATCATAGGTATCAGGTATATGATTTAATAATAGCAATAACAGCAACTGGGTCTGTATCTTCAATATAGATGACAATTTATAATTTAATGTTAAGTATCTCTTTTCTTACCAAAGTCTTCAACTCCATGTGGTTCTCCAGATTCTTACTTGATCTATTACTTTCATTTCTTTTTTTTCTTTTTCCCTTTTCCTCTTTTTCCAATTTTTTGTTTTTTTAATTATTATTTTTATTTCCAAAAGTAATTTTCACTGCCTCTTTTGCTATTCTTTAAACACCCAAATCACATAAACTCATCCATGGTCTCTGCAATTTCTTTTCCCTCTGCTTGGGCCACTATCCCTCCTGTTAACTCTGTGGCTCACTCTGTCATAGCATTTAGGTTCTTATATCAATGCAGTTTTTCTTAGCAACCCACCCTAACAACCATTTTATTTATTTATTTACTTATTTATTTAATTTAATTTTATTTTCCTAACAACCATTTTAAACTGCAACTATTCATTTCACTTGGATGAAATTTATTTTCCTCATTATACTTTTTACCTAACATATTCTGTGTTTTATTTTGTGTATGGTCTCCATTTTTCCTTATATTAAAATAAAACTCTGAGTAGGTATTGAATTATGCATTTGGGTTAGTGTTTTTCTCCTTTAAATTAGTTGAGGGCAGAAATAAACTATTATTCATGACAATCACAAATTTATATTAATATTTTAAATGTAACTGATGTCTATTACATGTTGTTTCCCCATATTAGTTTTTTTTAAGATTTTATTTATTTATTTGAGAGACTGAGAGTGAGAGAGCACAGAGGGAGAGTGAGAGGGAGAAGCAGACCCTCTGCAGAGCAGATAGCCCAAAATGGGATCAATCCCAGGACACCAAGATCATGACCTGAACCAAAGACAGATGCTTAACAACTGAGCCACCCAGGTTCCCTTCCACATATTAATTTTCTAAGAAAAAATTCAGTGTTGGAAAGAATAGAAATGAAACATGGTTTAAACATACTCTCTGTCTCCAATATTGATCAGCACTGAGAATATGAACAATAAGAGTCTTTTTATCAAGAAGGAAGAGAGTCTACTAGAAATGGTTAGTTATTCTTACCATATGTTTAAATCTTCCTCAATTTGTGGATGTGGCACTTTTGGGGGCCTTTGGTGCATGTTGAAGCAAAATCAAGCACATGCGATGACTCACAAAAGAATGGGAACAGCAAATCTAAAAGCCATATATGGAGGTGTAACTAGGTAACCAAACCAAGAATTAGTAGAAAGCAACAGAAATATAGCCCGTTGAAAGGCAGGAACTCCATTCACATCACTTGAAAATATGACTCATACATTAGAAGTACTCAAAGCGTATTTGTTGAATTTATGAATTTATATTTAGAACTAGGGATGGGAGGACCAAATGTGAACAAGAATCAATGAAGTTAGGTGAATACATCTTTGGAACAGATTTAGATTAAGTCTCTTTGTAATTTTTCTCATGATACAATATACAGAAGGATCAGTTACATTTAAATTTTGAAGATGTCACTTTTAAAACAGACTGGATGATCCTTACCATGATATGTCACCTATTTGTATACTTGAAGCTAGATACCAACTAGTGTAAACTCAATAGAGTGTGTTTTCACTAGGCTAAGTTTAGTCAATTTAGTTTAGCTAACCAGTAAAGAGAACTGAAAATTTTTATTTCATTTCTGAGCTTTAATGTCGGGTATAAAACATTGCCTTCTCATTTGTGAAATTGTGTTAACAGATAATAAGAAAACCCATATAAAAGTAATGACAATAAAACAAAGATGAAGGTAATACTATGTATGATTTAATGACTTGGTCAGAATATTTTTTAGATCCATTAAGGTCTCTGCTTTGTTTTATATTTTTGATGTTTGATACTGATAATATTTAAAAGGAATTTAAAAAGCAGATCACATACAGTTATATGCTAATGTATTAATATTATTTATATATTCTTTTGAATAAGCAAATGTAAACTGGAATGTAAACTGCATAATTCAGTCTATAATTCTTCAGTATCACATCATTTCCCTTTGACACTGTTTTAATCTAAAACACTCTAGCCCTTAGAAAAAGTGAACAGATGGTAATTTATTGCTCTAAGAATGTGTTAAACTTAGTTTAGTATGACATACAGGTTAGGTGTTTTTAAATAAATTGTTTTCCAAATTCTTATTACATAATCAGGTTAATGGGGTTGAAATGATGGTCAATTTGGTCTTGGTCCTGTGAATCATAATAAAATTTAAGTAAGTTTTTAACAACTTTTTAAATAAGTGAGTTGGGTTGCTTTATTTAAGGAAATCTGCATATTATATTCCATCCCTATTATTTCTATGAATGTTCTTAAAATTTAAAAAAAAAAATCACTTAATAATTATTGAGTGCTGGGATACCTGGTGGGGCGGCTCAGTCAGTTAAGTGTCTGCCTTCAGCTCAGGTCATGATTCTAGAGTCCTGGGATCGAGTCCCAGACTCCTTGCTCAGTGGGGAGGCTGCTTCTCTCTGCCTTCCACTCCCCCTGCTTATGATGTCTCGAAATAAATAAATAAATAAATAAAATTCTTAAAACAAACAAACAAACACCTCAATATTGAGTGCCTGTAACTTACTGGATCATCACTGCTCAAAGTGGTAGGGAGTTGAGGGCAGTTCCAAGATGGCAGAGTATTAGGGGGATCCTGAACTTGCCTCATCTATGGAATACAAAAAGACCAACCTTCAACTATTTTGAATAAATAGGAAGAGAATCAGGGGAACATGGAAACAGTCTGTACAGTTGGAATGAGAGAATTTGACAGGGGCAAAGTTTAGAGTCCTGAACTTGGGGATTAGGAAGCCCTGAAGCTGGTAAGGGGAGGAAGCTCAGTTTGCAGAGCAAAGTCAGGAAAAACAAGAAAGTTGGAAAGAGTGTAGTGGTTTGTGACAGCATAATAAGCTGTGGTGAGTGGATCCCTGGGTTGTTCAGGGAGAGACTGATCCTCTTCTCAAGGGCATTTAGAGGACCATATTTGTCCTCTCTGAAGACAAAGGGTTAGCCAGGAAGCCCTTGAGTGGAGCTCAGCAGTGGGATCAGAAGTACATGCAGAGGGCAGAAAACCTTTCAATTTTTTGCTGTGAGCCACAATCGGCTTAAACCTGGGTGCACGTAACTACTGGCCACTTTTCTGAGACTGAGCAGAGTGCAGAGACTGAAGCAGATTGAAGATAACCTGGCAGACACTTTTTGCTGTCTGTCAAAATAGATTTAAGCTTCTGTAACAGCTTTTCTGGGACAAAGGGGTGTAGGAGACTGAGTGGAGTGCAGATGGCTAATAACCTGACTCTAGCTTTTTGCTGAGCATTACAATAAACTCTAGACTCTGCATGTGCACTGTTCAATGGCTTTTTCGGGATGGGACAGTGCTGGACACATGTTGAACCTCCTTCCCAGAGGACAAAAGTGGGCATAAACATTACCAGGCCATTTAAAACTTGGAGTTTTGAATCTCAGCTCTGGCCAGAGATAAAATATAGGAGTTCTGAGAGCTCAGGTCACAAAAGATTGCTCACTTCTCTAAGAGGGCCTTCTGAGCAGCACCTGCTGGGAGTTCTGCTCCCCAGGGACAAGAGGACTAGGTGACACCATATACTACCTCCTCCACCACTCCTCCCTCCTCCTGTTTATCATCACAGTCAGACTCCAGAGAGAAAAACAGCACCTGTAGTGGAGGCTGGAGTACCTTATATTAAACCCCTCCCCTCGACCTGGCAGGAACATTTTTATTAGGGCAAATCAGCTTATGAACCAGAACAGCGGGCCTCTCCCTCAAAAGACCAACACAAGCTCCCTCATCTATTAAGTCTACTGATTTAAGAAAGCTCTAAAACTTCAGCTTCTGGCTTAACTTCACAAACAGATCAAGGCATACCTACTTAAAGGACCAAACACTCCCTACTACAAGCAAGGAGGAACTTTGTAGAGGAACTTTCCCCCGTGGGAAAAAGCAGCCAAAACTAAACAGCAGACTGTGTACAGCATACAACAGAATTACTTCCCAAAGATTCTATTTGTTATTATTACTATTTTTGCTGGTTTTTTTTTTCTTTCTTTCTCTTTCTTCCCTCCTTTCTTTTCTGGACAAAATAACTAGAAGGAGAAATTCACAGCAAAAGAACAAAACAGAGGTAGTAATCTCTGCCATAGATTTGATCAATATGTAATTATATATGTAAGTATAAGTAAGATGTCAGAACTGGAATTCAAAACAATGATTTTTAAAATACCAGCCGGGTTTGAAAAAAGCTAAAAGACACTGGAGAATCTGATACTGCCAAAATAAAGGAGCTAAAATCTAATTAGCCTAAAATTAAAAATGCTATTACTGAGACAGAGGGAGAAGAGTCAGTGACATAGAAGATAAAATGACAGAAAGTAAAGAAGCTGAGAAAAAGAGAGAAAAACAACTACTGGATCATGAGGGGAGACTTCAGAAAATCAGTGATACCATAAGGTACAGTAATATTCAAATAATAGAGCTCCCAGAGGATTGGGGGGGTGAAGGTTTATTTGAACAAATTATAGCTGAGAACTTCCCTAATAAGGAAACAAGCATTCAAGTGCAGGGGGCACAGAGAAACCCCATCAAAATCAATAAAAATAAGTCAATATCCCAATGTATAATAGTGAAGCTTGCAATTTTGAAAATTGCAATTTTCAGAGATAGAGAATCCTGAAAGCAGATCAGGGAAAAGAGGTCCTTAACCTCCAAGTGTAGAAACACAAGGCTGGCAGCAGACTTGTCCACAGAGACCTGGCAGGCCAGAAATGACTAGTATGAAATATTTAAGGTGCTAAATGAGAAAAATATGCAGCCAAGAATACTTTATCCAGCAAGGCTGTCATTCAGAATGGAAAGAGAGAGAAAGAGCTTCCAGGAAAAACAGAAACCGAAACAAATTGTGATCACTAAGCCAGCCCTGCAGGAAATATTAAATGAGAGCCTTTAAGTGCAGAGAGAGCCCAAAAGTAACAAAGACCAGAAAGGAACAGAGACAATCTATAGAAATCTACAGAATACTTTACAAGTAATACAATGGCACTAAATTCATATCTTTCAATAATTATTCTGAATGCAAATGGACTAAATGCTCCAATCCAAAGACATAGTATATCAGAGAGGATTAAAAAGCAAGACCCACCAATATGCTGAAAGAGACTAACTTTAGACACAAAGATACCTCTAGATTGAAAGTGAGGGGGTGGAAAACAATTTATCTTGCTAATGGACATCATAAAAAGAGATGGAGTAGCAATCAGTATATCAGACAAATTAAATATTAAAACAAAGACTGTAGTAAGAGATGGAGAGGGACTATATATCATAATTTAAGGGTCTGTCCACAAGGAGATCTAACAATTGTAAATATTTATGCCCCTAACTTGGGCTCAGCCAATTATATAAACCAATTAATAACAAAATTAAAAGAAACACGTTGATAATAATACAATGATAGTAGGGAACTTTAATACACCATGCACAGCAATGACAGATCCTCTAAGCAGAAGAGCACCAAAGAAACAAGGACTTTGAATGATACACTGGACCAAATGGACTTCATATATATATTCAGAGCATTTCATCCTAAAGCAATAGAATACACATTCTTCTTGAGTGCACATGGAACAGTCTCCAGAATAGATCACCTACTGGGTCACAAATTAAGTCCTAACAGGTACCAAAACATTGGGATCATTGCCTGCATATTCTCAGACCACAATGCTTTAAAGCTTGAACTCATTCACAAGAGAAATTTTGGAAGGAACACAAACACAGGGAGGTTAAAGAGTATCCTACTAAAGAATGAATGGGTCAACGAGTTAAAAAAGAAGAATTAAAAAATTAATGGAAACAAATGAAAATGAAGACAACTATTCCAAAATCTTTGGGATGCATCAAAGGCAGTCCTAAGAGAGGGGTATATAACAAACAGGTCTTTCTCAAGAACCAAGAAAAATCTCAAATACACACGCTAACCTTGCACCTAAAGGAGCTGGAGAAAGAAGAGCAAATAAAGCCTAAACACAGCAGGAGAAGAGAAGTAATAAAGATTAGAGCAGAAATCAATGAAACAGAAAACAAAAGAACAGTAGAACAGATCAACAAAACCAGGAGCTGGTTCTTTGAAAGAATTAATAAAATCAATAAACCCATAGCCAGACTTATCAAAAAGAAAAGAGAAAGGACACAAATAAATAAAATCATGAATGAAAGAGGAGAGATCACAATGAATACTGAAAAAATACAAACAATTATAAGAACATATTATGAGCAACTATATGCCAACAAATTAGGCAATCTTGGAGAAATGGATGCATTCCTAGAAACAAATAAACTACAAAACCTGAACCAGGAAGAAATAGAAAACTGAACAGACCCATAGCCAGCAAAGAAATTGAAGCAGTAATTTAAAAAAAAAAAAAAATCTCCCAACAAATAAAAGTCCAGGACAAGATGGCTTTCCAGGGGAATTCTATCAAACATTACAAATACTTATACTTGTGAAGCTGTTTCAAAAAGCTGAAATGAAAGGAAAACCTCCAAACTTATTTTATTGGTCTGCATTACCTTGATCCCAAAACCAAAGATCCCACCAAAAAAGAGAATTACAGACCAATATTACTGAGGAACATTGTGCCAAAATTCTCACCAAGATAATAGTCAATGGGATAGAACAACACATTAAAAGGATTATTTACCACAACAAAGTGGGATTTATTTCTGGCCTGCAAGGGTGGTTCAACATCCGTAAATCAGTCAGTGTGATACATCACCTTAATAAAAGAAAGGACAAGAATCACATGATCCTCTCAATTGATGCAAAAAAAAAAAAAGCATTTGAAAAAATAGAGCATCCTTTCTTGATTAAAACTCTTCTCATTGTAGGTATAGAGGAAACATATTCAAAAAGCCCACAGTGAATACAATTCTCAGTGGGGGAAAAACTGAGAGCTTTTCCCTGAGGTCAAGAACATGATAGGGATGTCCACTATTACCACTGTTGTTCAACATTGTACTAGAAGTCCTAGTGTCACCAATCAGACAACAAAAAGAAATATAATGCATCTAAATCAGCAAAGAAGAAGGCAAACTCTCACTCTTTACAGATGATATGGTACTTTATGTGGAAACCCAAAAGAATCTACCCTAAAACTGTTAGATCTCATACAGGAATTCAACAAAGTTCTGGGATATAAAGTCAATGCACAGAAATCATTGCATTTCTATACACTAACAAATCAGACAGAAGAAAGAGAAATTAAGGAATCAGTCCCATTTACAATTGCACCAAGAACTATAAGATACCTAGGCATAAGCCAAACCGAAGGGGTAAAGGATCTATACTCTGAAAACTATAGAATACTTATAAAAAATTTAAGGAAGATACAAAGAAATGGAATAAAAAACATGCCATGCTAATGGATTGGAAGAAGAAGTACTTTTTAAAATGTCTGTGCTGCCCAGAGCAATCTACACATTCAGTGCAATCCCTATCAAAATACCATCAATATTTTTCACAGAGATGGAACAAATAATCCTAAAATTTGTGTGGGACCAGAAAAGACCCCTAATAGCCAAAAGAATGTTGAAAAAGAAAACCAAAGCTGGTGATATCACAATTCTGGACTTTAAGTTCTATTACAAAGCTGTAATCATCAAGACAATATGGTACTGGCACAAAAACAGACACATAGATCAATGGAACAGAATAGAGAACCCAGAAATGGACCCTCAACTCTATGGTCAACTAATCTTTGACAGAACAGGAAAGAATACCCAATGAAAGAAAACCTCTTCAACAAATAGTGCTGGGAAAATTGTACAGCCACATGCAGAAGAATGAAACTGGACCATTTCCTTAAACCATACACAAACATAGACTCAAAATGAATGAAAGAGCTAAATATCAGATAAGAATCCATCAATATCCTAGAGGATTTTTGTTAGACACATTTCCAAAGGCAAGGGAAACAAAAGCAAAAGTGAAGTATTGCCACTTCATCAAGATAAAAAGCTTTTTCACAGCAAAGGAAACAGTCTGCAAAATGAAAAAGACAGTCTACATAATGGGAGAAGATATTTGCAAATGTCTTATCAGATAAAGGGCTAGTAACCAACATCTATAAAGAAATTATGAAACTCAACATCCAAAAAAACAAATAACCTAGTTAAGAAATGGGGAGAAGACGTGAATAGATAGTTCTCCAAAGAAGACATACAAATGGCCAACAGACATATGAGAAAATATTCAACGTCACTCAAAGATATATCTCACACCAGTCAGAATGGCTTAAAATAACGTCAAAAAACAATAATTGTTGGCAAGGATTTTCAGAAAGGGGAACCCTTTTTCAATGTATGTGGAAAGCAAGCTAGAATAGCCACTTTGGAAAACAGTGTGGAGGTCCCTTAAAATGATAAAAATAGAATTGCACTATGACCCAGCAATTGTACTACTAGGTAGTTATCAAAGGATAGAAACATAGTGACCTACAGGGGCACCTGCTCCCCAGTGTTTATGACAGCAATGTCCACAATAGTCAAGCTATGGTAAGAGCCCAGATGTCCATCAATACATGACTGGATAAAGAAAATATGCTATATATGTATACAATGGAATATTAATCAGCCATCAAAAAAATGCAGTCTTACCATTTGCAAGGACATAGATGGAACTGGAGGGTATTAGGCTAAGTGAAGTAAATCAGAGAAAGCAATTTTTCATTCATATGTGGAACTTAAGAAACAAAACAGAGGATCATAGGGGATAGGAGTGATTAAAAAAAAAAAAAGACGAAATCTGAGATGGAGACAAACTGTAAAAGACTCTCAACTATAAAAAACAAAGTGAGGATCACTGGAGGATAGATGGGTGGGGAAATGAAGTAAGGTATTGGGCATTAAGGAGGGCACATGATGTAATAAGCACTTAGTGCTATATGCAAATGATGAATTACTGAATTCTATGTCTGAAACTAATGATACACTGTATATTAATTAATTGAATATAAATGACATTTAAAGTGACAGGGAGTTGACTGTTATAGAAAAACAATCAATAAATCATTATATGAGACAGAGAATTTTTAAAAAATCTGCTAAACATTAAACTACATTCATTTCATAATTTCTTACCAAAAATGTATTCTAATTTGAAGATTTTTGAGTGCTATATTAATTCTCTGAGAAAAAATCTGGAATAGAGACTAGAGTAGTACAGTGGGATAACATTTGAGTAAGTTGAAATAGATTTTAGCAACATCTTATAGCTTCTTTTCCAACTTTATTGAGGTATAATTGACAAAAATTATATATATTTGGAGTCTACAATATGATGATATTATATATATGTCTGTATACAGACATATAAATAATAATATAATGATATATATAATATATAAATAAAACATATATAATAAATTAATAAATATATATAATAAATATATATTATATATATCTGTATACAGACATATATTATACAGACATATATATCATCACATTGTAGATTCCAAATATATAATATATAATACATTATATATAATTATAATGTATATTTTTGTCTTTATATATACACAGACACACATGCACACATTGTGAAAGAATTACCACAATCCCATTAATTGTTTAACATGTTCATCATGTAATATATTCAACTTGTGTGTGTGTGGTAAGAACACTTAACATCTACTCTTTTATTAAGTTTCAAGTATACAATACAGTATTATTAGCTATAGTCACTCACTATACTGCATATTAGATCCCCAGAACATAGTCACCTTATAACTGAAAGTTTATACCCTTTAACCAGTCTTTCTCCCTTCCCCCACTTCCTAACTCCTTTTAACCACTGTTCTACTCTCTGGTTCTGTAAGTCTGACTTTTTTAGATTAATCATATAAGTAGTACCATATAATAATAAATACTTTTTTCATTGTTGCTCTTCCTTCAAGAAGAAATTTCAGGGATTTATGCATTTCCCCATAGTCATTTAGTATTCATTATAATATACAAAAATAAAGAAAGAGTAAAATAGATTTTACTAAAACTTATGATTCTAATCTGAATATTATATTTAATGTTTCTTATAAACTATATATTGAATACCCTCTGTATTAAGTCCTATGTTAATTTCTTGAGTTATAGGTTTGAATATGGCAGTCATATATGTTTGGTTCTCCTTATAGAACTTAATGAAATGAAGCAAAAAAGATTTTTATAGAAGCTACATGTGCTGGGGCACCTGGGTGGCTCAGTGGGTTAAGCCTCTGCCTTCAGCCCAGGTCATGATCTCAGGGTCCTGGGATGGAGCCTGCTTCCCCATCTCTCTCTGCCTGCCTCTCTGCCTACTTGTGATCTCTCTCTCTCTCTGTCAAATAAATAAAATCTTTTAAAAAATTACATGTGCTTTGGTTGTACAAATTAGAAGTGGAAGAAACTTATAGGTAACATAGAAAGTTAATTTTATCTAGAAAATGCTTTAATAAAAAAATGACATTTTAGTAAAGATGAAAATAATGGCCAGGGAAGGAGAAAATTAAATGCAGCATAAGGGAAGAATGATTTCATCAGAAGAATCTATAAAAGAAAGAGGTAAGAGATTAGAGGTACAAAAGAAAAAAGAACATCACAACTAGTGTGGAGGCTGAGAAATATTAAGGCCATCCCATGTCAGGTTTAGCCTTAGCATAAGTACAGCCATATTAGCTCTGGCAGCCATCTCAGACCCCTGTGCCCAAGGGCTGAACTTTCCCCTACTTTACTTTAGTTCTAAGAATCCCTACCCTGATTTAGTAACAAGAACCCCCACCCTGCTTTAGTAACAGGAATCTCCACCCTGCTTTGGTAACAGGAACCCATAAATACCCCTTCCTTAACTAAGCTCAGGGTCCAAGTCCCTACTCCGCTGTGTTGAGTATACTTGGGCCCAAGCTTAAGCTTGTTAGATAAACCCTCGTGTGATTGCATTGGTGTTGGCTCCTTGGTGGTCTCTCAGACGGGAAAACTTGGGTACAACACTAGCACATAAACAAGAAATGAAGTAACACAAGAAAAGTCAAATTATACTGCCTTGTAGTCATTCCATAAATTTTGCTTAATGGAGACAGGGAGACATGGGTTTTTCAAGCTAAGAAATTACTTGATCAGATTTTTATTAAATGAAACTCATTGACAGAATTATGGAGAATGTTGGGTCCCCAATGTTGGGTCCCCCAATAATGGGTCCATGGTCAAAGGAGTGAGACCGATACAAAGCAAAGGTCAAGCAAAGCTTTATTTCACACCAAGCATCAAGAATCAAACCGACCATTTGGGGCCACATCTCTTACAGAGAGGGCGACCCCTCCCTGCCTCACAGACTAACTTTTATAGAGCAAAGGCCATGTGGTTGAGCCTGGCCACACACAGGTGGCCAATTCAATTACAATTTACCCCATAGTAGTTATTTGAACTAGCCTATCACCTTGGTGAGAATTGGCACCCAAAAGGTGGGGCCCACACTCCTTGGTAGCTAGAGAGACGGTATGCACGCTCTACTGATTGGATGTCTCCACCTGACCCAACCCATCCCTGCATTCGGGCTATTATCTCCACCTGACCTGACCCACCCTTGTATGTGGGCTTTGTTACCTGGGACTGGTTTCCCAGACTTGCTTTTAAGAAAGTTCCCCTTGGAGGAGGCAGGGTCAGTTTAAGTTTTACTGCATAAACAACAAAATGGCTGTTCAACCAAGGTGGGGCCGCTCTGGCTAAATAGGCCCTTCAGAGAACACTTTTAATAATATTAGAAGGGAGAGTATTTGAGGCTCTAGCATAAATCTAGGCCTTGCTGCTGGCAGAAGATATAAAAGGCACTAAGAAAACAAGGTTGGGTTTAGCAACTGACCTTGAATAGACCATAAAGAGAGGACGGGTCAAGTAAAACTCACAGGTTTTAGACTTGAGCAACCTGATGGTGATTTGCCTCATAGAGATTTCTGAATGGTATTAGTAAATTGAAGTAAATGACAAACTATGCTTTGGATATTCTAAATAGTAGGTGCCTGAGAGACACCAAATGCAAATATTATGCAAACAAATGGATACAGAGCTCAATAGAAAGCTTTCTATATGAGATGGGAAGGAAAGTGAGTCATTAGATTGTATATAGTGATAGAAGTCACAAGACCCATTGAGTTATCAAAATGAGAGAATGTAACAAAAAGATCAGAGACCCTGGATAAATTTAGATCAACATTTTAGAGTTGATTTACTAAAGGAGAGTGGGTGATAAGGGAAATTCTTTTCTCTTCCCTTTTAGGCCTAGGCTAGTGTTAATAACAAATGACAGATTAGCAAGAGAAAAAGCACAAGTTTAAATTTTATGTGACACTAAATCTCCCAAAAGGAAATAAAGACCCAAAAAAGTGGCAGACTTGGAATGCTTTTATATGGTGTTGAACAAAGAGATGCAATTGTGAAACAGAACTAAAATATATGGGACAGCTAAAGAAAGATGAAAATTATTTTAACAAGGTCTATTTATACAGAATTTTCTCAGACTTAACTTTCTATCTTTGATGAAAAGAATGTTTCTTTTCTCCTGGTATAGGGAGGACATCATTCACATGGGGTTTTTATCTCCTGTTTCTGGGATGAAAATGTGGAGATCACAATACTTTTCTGACGAATTCAGGGGTTTGCGAAGTGTTCAATTTTATTAAATGATATGGAGATGTCAAGGAATCATAAAAAAAAAAGATCTTTGCTAAATGTGGAGACGTTTTGTGTATAATATAGAGAGAAGTCAAGATGGAGTAATTTAAAAAGAACTCAAATTGAAGAAATAAAGAATGGGAGTATAAACACCTCTACAGAAATTAAACCATCAAGGGGAGAAAAGAAAAAAAAAGAGAGAGTACAAAGTGGGACAATGTCAGGCAGATCAGTTGGTTTATAGTCCTAATCACGAATTGATACATCTATTTCAAGTTCCACTGAACTGAACATCTTAAGTGAATTCCTTTATTTTCTGTGAATTTTATTTCTTTCTTTAATGATTTATTCAAGGACACATAGTTATTAAGTGGTAGAGCTGGCACACAAACATCTCTTACTTAATGTGTGTGTGTGTGTGTGTGTGTGTGTGTGTGTGTCTATAGGCTCCATGGCCAGGGTGGGGCCTGAACTAACAACTGTGTAATTAAGAGTGGCATGCTGTACCAACTGATCCAGCCAGGTGCCACTGTGAATTTTATTTTTATGTAATATAAATGTTGACAAGAATAGTGCCTACTTAAAAGATGTTTGAGAAACAAATAAGATAGGAAACAAGAATATTTTCTGCTGGAGGTAGAGGCAGACCTTGGACTGAGAAAAACAGAAAAAATATGATATGGCACAGACCTGACCTAGAGAAGCTAGTGAACTTAGTTCAAATTCCAATTATGATACTAAAGTTTTCTCCTAGCTATTTTTACTAAATACATGCATGCATGCATTAATAATGGTTCTCCAGAGAAACAGAACTAACAGAATGTTGTGTGATATATGTGTGTATGTATATATGTCTCTATGCTTCACTTCTGTGTGTACATATACACATGTACATATGTGTGTACACACATACACATAAAAAGAGAAAGAGATTTATTTTTTGGAATCGACTCACGTGATTTGGAGACTCAGGTTCAAAGGTTTAGGTAGGCCTGCAGACAGAGATCCAGGGAAGAGTTGGCAGTTTGAGTTCAAGTGTAGTCTGCTGTCAGTATTTTTATTTGCTTAGAGCCAGTCAGATTATGTTCTTTGAAGGCGTTTATTGGATTGGATCTACATTATGGAGGATAATGTGCTTTCCTCAAAGTCCACTGATTTAAATTTAATTTCATATAAAAAACACATTCATGGAAATACCAGAATAGTATTTGAACACATATCTGGGCACTGGAGCCCAGTCAAACTGACACCTAAAACTAAGCATCATTGTAAATTATACCTGTTTTTACAAATTGTCATTTTGTTTAAGACTGTTACCAAATGCTGCTTTAGAAGTTATGAGAAGAAGGGAAAATAAGGAATTTTAGTAGTTACCTTATTTGTTTACTGTCATCTCCTTTGCTACCATTAGGGATATGTCATCATTACCACACATAAATTTGGTGATATGATGCCTGTTTTCTTTTTTTTTTAAAGAAAAATACTCACTTCACCCCCCTTTGACAGTTGTGGTGTTAATATTCTGCAGAAAGTCATTGGTAATACATTTTACACATAATAAATGAATGAAAATGTCATCTACAGTAAACTTTGTAATTACATAACCACATTAAGATTAAAGATTAATTTATTGAATCTGAACTATTTTAGCACTTATAGAATATGCTTTCCAAATTGTAAACACAGCAAGCAGTGCTCTAGAAGTTGCCAAGTTAGATTTCAACAGTGATTATCTAGGGAGTGGAATAATGGACAATATTGTTTTAAACTTACAAATTCTAATTTTTTTAAAAAAAGGAAAAATCTGTATTATCATGCAATATTTATCTTTAAAAAAGTATTTGTTTTCTCAAATGCTATTGAAGAAAAAAATTCCTCCCTTTCAAAACTACTTAATTAGCAAACACTACCATTTATCAACTCAAGTTGAATAAAGCTATTTATTATCTTTCTAGACCCAGATAGTCATTATTACAAATTGAAAAAGGCTCTTATTCTTAATGGAAGATAAGGAACTTAAAGTAATCATTGTAATTAATTTAGCTGTACTTAGGAAAGTAACTGAAAATACATGAAATGAGACTACTATTAAGTACAGATAGTGTTAAAGTCTTACAACATCTGTCAATTTAGCATTCGGTATTGATTAAGACTTTTATGGGATGAGGCACGTATTCCTTCCATAGCTAGTTTCAAGCTATTTGCCATTATCTAGACATTTGAGGTCAAGTATTGCAGCTGTGATGCAATTGATTTCTTCATGACTTCAGCAAAATAGCATGAAATAGCTCAATAAACACATAGAAGATCTTTCAGTAAGTTATAGCTGTGCCAAGTTGGATTTGAATTTATATCCGAGATTCTAGACTGGCTTCTTCTTTACTACAGAGTGAAAGCTTAATAGGGATATAAAATCAGTGTGTTGATAAGTAAACTTTTGGTAAGACTAAAAATTCCAATAAAGTGAAGCATAGAAGCTAAAAGATAAACTGCTTGCAGTATCAACATGAAAAAGGTGACTATGACTTAATTTTTGGAGCTATTCCTTTTAAGACAATAAAAGTATAAATAATTATTGTACCATAATTTGTATTATGTATTATAGTGAATGGGGCCTATATTTTAAATTGACATGACAGTCTTTGGAAAACTTCAGACAATGAATTTTCAAAATTCAAATATGAGTAATATTTTTGGTAAATTTTTTATATTAATTCTGCTTTAAAGGAGATTAAGAAGCAGTTAGTCTATGACAGCAGATATTTGATGGGAAGTGGAACTGAATAGTTTTGTGGCAGAAAACATATTCTAATTTAAATCTATTATCCCTGAAAATAAATAATATTTCAAAGAGATATCTTATGCCTCAATTTACAGGGTTTGGTAAATATTTTGTAATATATGTCTATTAAGAAGTACAAACTGTTGTGTATGGACTCTCATTCTCAATGAACTCTATCCACATGAAGTAAAATGATCACAAGTAAATAGCAATCTGTTAAATTTAGGAAAATATTCTTCATTTTGTCCTATGTAAATCTACTTACTTTCTGTAAACAAACTATTTGCATCAAGGTCAATTAATAAAGCTTGGATGTCACACCTTACTCTTTATCTGAGCTCATGGTTAAATACTCGATGGTTGAAATATAAGACACACCCTCACAATACCTCAAAATCACGTGTATATATCTAGGTACACAAAACATTTTTTCCATCCTCAGCCACACATATTACATAGGAAAAATTAGAATCTATGAAAAGTTTTTTAATGGTAGCCCCCAAGCTTAGAATGCAGAATCCTATTACTTACATATATAGGGTAATAATGAAACTAAACTGAAATGTTACCCCATGCTCTGTAAACTTGGAATCAAGGTGATGTGTATGTGTAATATTTTGCAGATTTTTGTGGCATAGCTAGGCCAAAAAAAAAGATTTTTTTTTTAAAATTTAGGAAAGGAGTTACTATCTTTTTTTTTTTTTAAAGATTTTATTTATTTATTTGACAGACAGAGATCACAAGTAGGCAGAGAGGCAGGCAGAGAGAGAGGGGAAGGGAAGCAGGCTCCCGGCTGAGCAGAGAGTCTGACATGGGACTCAATCCCAGGACCCTGGGATCATGACCTGGGGTGAAGGCAGAGGCTTTAACCCACTGAGCCACTCAGGCGCCCCCAAAATGATTTTTAATAGATATGATTCAGTAGATTAATCCAGTTGGAAGTTTTAATTTTTCAAATGAATTTCTTATATAGGCACAGGTCGTGATATTGGGGAATAAAGTGTTGGCAACAATGGTGATAGAGAACTAGTCACAGCCTCTGAATTTCTAAGTCCTCCCAAGAGATAGAGGAAGAATTCTAACACTTTATATTTGATTTGTTCTCCTGAGTAGTTATGAGCCTTTTAAAAAATATTTTTGTTTATTTATTTAAGACAGAGGGAGAGGGGCAGATGGAGAGGGAGAAGCTGACTCCCTACTGAGCTCGATGCAGGACTCAATCCCAGGACCCCAGGATTATGACCTAAGCCAAACGCAAATGCTTAACTGACAGAGCCATTCAGGTGCCACAATAGTCTTATTGGAATGGTTTATACAGAAAGTTTGTTGTTGGCTGTGGTATTAAAATTAAAATTGAAAAACGCTTACATTACTGGGTGAATATATCATGGTTATGTGTGCTCATATATATATAAATATTTTTTTCAAAGAATCTTATAGCATGTACTGTTGCCAGTTATTAAATTGTTCAAATCTTGACTAACAGACATTTTCAAAGCCTGTTATCTACTGCTTTTGACTTTCCAAATTATTATTTCTATTCATCTGGTAACATGTCTATTTCTTACAGTCTGACTTTAACGTAAGTTACATTGTAATATAAAACCACATTCAAATTATCACAGATATAAGAACTTTGATAACAGATTAAGAGAAAGCAAGTTCATAGTGTGTTAACTAATATGCTATGAACCCTGAGTGCATTTTTATCATATTTAAAAATTTTTACTACTGTTACTAGTAATGAAATATACTTAGCATAGAACTAAAACACTGAAAAGCTAAAAAACGTACATAATTCTTCCATGAAGTATCAGTGTAATACACATGTGTGCTTGTATGTCACACACAATTACAACACCTATTACCTTCCCATATAACTAAGGGAAATTAGAGGTAAAAGCCATGATATAAGAATCAGAGTTTTCCAGGGAAACAGAACCAATAGATTACACAGATAATAGACATGGATATAGATATAAGCATAGATAAAGTTATAGCAAAGAGAAAAAGAGAGATTATGTTAGGGAGTTGGCTTACAAGACTGAGAGAATCTAGCAAGTCAGTCCAAATCTGCAGGGCAGGTGAGCTGATTAGAGACCCATGGAAAAACTGATGTTGCACTTTGGAGTCTGAAGAAGTCTGAAGGCAGAATTCTTTTTTTTTGGGTGACCACAGTCTTTTCTCCTAAGGTTGAAGAAAGATTAGATGAGACCCACCCACATTATGGAGGATAATCTGCTTTACTCAACATCTATTTAATGACATACTAATCTCATCTAAAAAATATGTTCACAGAAACATCTAAATGGATGTTTGGTCAAAAATGAGTTTCATAGTCTAGCCAAGTTTGTTCATAAAATTAATGATTATAGTATATAGTATATATAAAAAATTTGCTATCACTATACATTTCCCATACTTGTAGAGTTTTCTATGTATAAAGATTTTATGTAAGTTATCAATTTTATAGCTCCTCTGGAATATTTTACCTATCTTTTGGTGTTCCCCAGGATGACCTAATAAAATATGATGTAATCCAACAGTACATACTTTTAAATTAGATCATCTTAAATATAATTAGAAAATTTGGGGTGCCTGGGTGGTACAGTGGGTTAAAGCCTCTGCCTTCAGCTCAGGTCATGATCTCAGGGTCCTGGGATAGAGCCCCACATCGGGTTCTCTGCTCAGTGGGGAGCCTGCTTCCTCCTCTCTCTCTGTGCCTGACTCTGCTTACTTGTGATCTCTGTCAAATAAATAAGTAAAATCTTAAAAAAAATTGATAAATTTAGTCACATTCATGCAAAACAAAGATAACATACTTTTATATATAATATACATATTCCTTAATAATATTATATTGATACTATTCTCATGTTGAGTAAATATTATTTCATAAATAAAGTTTAATTTGTTAATATTATTTTATCTTGTGGAAGTACCAGTTTTTCTTTAGCTACTCCCCTATTTTTCAATATTTGGTATTTCCATTTTTTCCTTTTTTAGATAAGGCTATAATAAAATCTATATATGTTCATATTAGTCTTTGCATTATGAGGCAACTTTATAATTTCCTTTACACAATTAATTTACTGCCCCAAGCTGATAATTTTTTCTTATGTTTTAAAATAAAAACCCTTTAGTGTTTATTTTAATGATCTCTCACAATTCCTCTTTTTCTTGTATACATTTTTATAAGGACTATCACTGCCTCCAGTTATGTATTTAACAAGAATCTGCAAGTTAATTTTAGCTATACCGAAGAGAATATTGTGAGTTAATTATAGGGTAAATCAGTCATTTTGCCAAACGTCGTGCTATGAGCTGAATTTAATTCTGTCTTCTCAAAATTCATATGTTGAAGCCCTAATCCCCATGTATTGGAGATATAGCCTTTTAAGAAGTGAGGTCATAAAGGTGGAGCCCAGATCTGAGAGAACTAATGTCTTTATAAAAGAGGAAGAGACACCAGGGATTGCCTCTCTTTGCGGTGTGAGGACAGGAGAGGGTAGCCATCAGCAAGTCAGGAAGAGAAGTCTCATGAGAAACTGATCCCTGTTGGAGTCTTGATCTTGTTCTTTCCAGACTTAGGAACAGAAAAAAGGACATTTCTATTGTGTAAGCCACCCAGTATACGATATTACATTATAGTAACTCCAAGCAAATTAATACACACGGTGTACAATTTAAATGAAAAAAGTATAGTTCTCCATAGTAAAAAATTTTAGGTTAAAAAGTTTTAAGTTAACTGGTTCAGAATCATATTAATACATAATTCTATACCATAGAAACCTTCATTGCCTTTCTTAATGAAAAAAAAATCCTAAGAATATGTAAAATAAATACTGATTTAGGTTACCTTTTATGTTAATTCATATGTAAATATATGCTCCACATTTCCTAACATATCTTTTTTTTTTAAGATTTTATTTATTTATTTGACAGACAGAGATCACAGTAGGCAGAGAGCCAAAGAGAGAAGGAAGCAGGCTTCCTGCTGAGCAGAGAGCCCTATGCAGGGCTCAATCCCAGGACCCTGGAATCATGACCCAAGAGGAAGGCAGAGGCTTTAACCCACTGAGCCACCCAGGCGCCCCATTTCCTAACATAGCTTATAAGATGTAGTAGCTTTCATGAATCAGCATGAGATTTTTATCAATTATTGGTAACTGGAACAATAATACATTGGTAATTAGGGTTTGATTAAAGTGAGGAAATTGTAATTTTCTGTATTTACAGTATATAAATTTACATTGCCTATGTATTTTTTTATATAAGAATGTTGTGAGGTGTGCTTGTGTATGTACATCTGTAAGTATCTGGAATTTCTTCACTTTTCATTGCTCTTATTTTTTTCTCTTTTATAATGTACCATATTATTTATAATATTTCATATGTAAATATTTAAAATAAGAGCACCATTATTCCTCAGCAATTTAAATGTTTTTTGTTGTTCTTATTCACTTAATCTTCCCAAATAACATTTGAGTCATTTATCTATTTTATATTAAAAAGCCTTATTATTGCTAACATTACAGACTCACTTTTAAGAACGTGTGCTCAATTGTTGGGATGAGCACTGGGTGTTACATATAAGTGATGAATCAGTAAATTCTACACCTGAAACCAATTTTTTAAAAAGATTTTATGTATTTATTTGACAGAGAGACACAGCAAGAGAAGGAACACAAGCAGGGTAAGTGGGAGAGAGAGAAGCAGGCTTCCTGCCACGCAGAGAGCCCTATGCAGTGCCCAATCCCAGTACCCTGGCATCATGACCTGAGCAGAAGGAAGATGCCACCCAGGTGCCCCCCGAAACCAATTTTACCATATATGTTTAACCAGAATTTAAATAAAAAATTGAAATAAAAAAAGACAGTGACATACTCTTAATTCAGTGAAACTATATTGGGTAGAAAGCATATTTCAACTGTCTTTCATGAAGGAATTATTTGAAAAAAAAATGTGTGTTCAGTTTCATGTAAAATTCAATTTGAATTTCTTCTTGTGTATGAAACCCAATTGTGTCAGTAACTGTGTAGCAACCAAAAACATTTCTTAAACTCTGCATGCCTCAAATTTCTCATGTTCAAAATGGATATTAGAATATCACAGATAGTAAGTTGTTATAAGAATCATAAAAATAAATTCAGTTGAAATGCTTATATCTGTGTCTACTATAACATTTAAGGACTCAATAAACATCCGCCATTATTCTTAACAGTAAAAAAATAGTATTAGTGGAGAATTTAGACTGTACCAGAAAACAGAATTGTGAGGGTGGACACGCTTGATTTATCCCAATCTTAGGGGAAAGCACTCAGTGCTTTCCATTAAGTATGGTATTAGCTGAGATATTTTCATAGATCATTTATCGAGTTGAGAAAATGCCTTCTATTTATACTTATTTTGCTGATAATTTTTACATAAGTAAATATATTTTGCATTTTTTCCCAATTTATTTATTTTCAGAAAAACAGTATTCATTATTTTTTTTTCACCACACCCAGTGCTCCATGCAAGCCGTGCCCTCTATAATACCCACCACCTGGTACCCCAACCTCCCACACCCCCGTTACTTCAAACCCCTCAGATTGTTTTTCAGAGTCCATAGTCTCTCATGGTTCATCTCCCCTTCCAATTTACCCAAAAGCACATACCCTCCCCAATGTCCATAACCCTACCCCCCTTTTCCCAACCCCCCTCCCCCCAGCAACCCACAGTTTAGAACTCAACCACAAGAGGAAGTTTGGAAAGAACACAAATACATGGAGACTATTTTGCATTTTTTCTGTATCAATTGATATGATTATGTGGTATTACATATGTATCCTGCTATATATGCATGTATGTATGAATGTAGTACATATATATGATACATGTATACTAAAGCTACCAATTTACCATACAGCACATCTTGAAATTCTTTATAATGAGATATTTCATCTCAAATATTCATGTTGAGATTTTTATATAAATATTCCAGAATTGTACAGTAGTACTTAAACTTAGGGGACCCAACTGAAATTACATGCAGATTCTGGTGTTTAGAAAGTTTAGGTAAAATGAACTCTACCAACATATAATTATGTCTTTAAAAGTTCCATTCTCATTTGTACCATTTAATCTGATGCTAAAATTGTCTTCTCTTTTTTCTGATGGTATTGTCTATCTTTCATATCACGTGGCTGCTTCCCATTTCCCTCATTACTATGTTGAGAAAACAGAAAATTTTCGTTGCAAAATTTTCCAAGTTGAAACTCCAGTAGGATTATTACCATTCCCTAGCCCTTGATTTATGTTTTGTTTTGCTTTTGTTTCCTTTTGGAACAAACATTTTTTTTAAAAAAAATCTCTTTAAGAGAATCAAATTATTCCTAGTTCTTTCATTTAAACTGATCTTTAGCCTTCGTAGTTCTATATTGCACATAACGGAATTAGCTTTTTATTTCTACTATAACAAGTCATCACAAATTTATAACACCACCCATCTGTCATATAGTTAATCTGTGTCAGATATCTAACACTGTGTGACTGGATTTTCAAGTTATGAGCCAGGGTTGTGGTTCTTATCTGGCACTCAGGTCCTCTTTCAAATTCACTGGCAGAATTCAGCCCCTTGCAATTGTAGGACTGGGAACACCCACTTCTTTAACAGAATCTCTCCTCATATCAAGTCAGGTATGATGTATTGAATTGTTTTTATGCTTTAAATTTATCTGATTTTCTCTTCTCCTCCAGCTCTGTTTCTATGGGATCATGTGATTACCCACACCCATCAGATAATCCAAGATGGCTTCCCCATTTCAAAGTCAAATGATTAGTAATCTTATTTATATCTGTAATATTTCTTTTACTGTGTAGCATAACATACTTCTGAAGTACCATCAGGTGGCAGAAATGATGGGAGACAAAATTCTGCTTACTATATTCCCATTTATATTTGTTTCTTTGAATTATACAGATATTTATATACTCCCTAATAAAGAAATGATATTCCCTTGATTATGTCATCCCAATGCCATTTCTGTTCTTAGAGTTGTTCTTTATATTCCTATAATCACCAAGAGTAAATTTAAGTCCATCTCCTAAGTGAATAGAGAGGATTCCTCCTTGTGCTATATATGGTTGAGCTTCTAAGTACTTATAGTTAAGTATTACATTCTTGACCGAACTTGTGCAAATGTCTTGGGATAATTAATTTATTACATGATCAGAAATTAAGTACTTAATGCCTTCCAAATGATAGAACACTGACAAGGACTGAAATAAACAGGAAATATTTTAGAAATATCTTACTCATAAATTACAAAGTTAACTTAAAACTTCTAAAAAATTTGTGAAAACTTCTGTGTATTCTGTAAAGTGAAAGTTAATCAATGTCACATTATCATGCTTTATTTAACATCTCGTCATGATATGTTGTTTTCTTTTCTCTGAAACTTTAAATTGGAAAAGACATTTTAAGCTGAAAATTGAAGACCCTGTTTAAAATATATTTTGTTTGCTGTTCTGCAATAGACCTGTTCATAGAAAAAATATAAAAGCTTAAGCTGTATTCATGACTTTATACAGTTATTACAAAACTGGTCAATGACATTCTGTCTGGGAGAAAAATAAAAAATGTAAATAAAAGATATGTCAAAATTTGATTTATGAATTCAAATATTCTGATATTCCATATTTAATTATATAGTTTTCTCTATTTTACACTTGAATTTTCTCAAAAAGTAAATCAATTAAACTTAAATTGAAACGTAGATGAGGTGAAAATTCATGCAAGAAATAATTGTTCTGGCCTGAAGAAAACTCCACAAGTCAAATATATATAAATTTTTCACAAAACACAGTATTACAGAGGAGAATAATCTAAGGACCTGTTTTGCACTCATTATTAAAGGGTCAAATTCCTTTCCTTTTTTCCTCAATCAACCTTAATATATTCCATGGATTAAATTGCCAACCTAAAATCCAAATAACTGGGCTAGGTATTAAATAAATTAGAATAAGCATAGGCTAATTATTTTATCTGTTTAAGATGAATATATCCTTCCTAAGAAATGTTACAATACTTGTATGTGCAACCTTATTGGAATAACACATTAAATCTTTAAAAACTATGAGTGAGACCTTATTTTATTTCTTTTTTAAAAGAATTTGTTTATTTGTCAGAGATGGAGAGAGAGCACAAGCAGGGGAAGTGGCAGGCAGAGGGAGAAGGAGGCTCCTCTATGAGTAAGGATCCTGATGTGGGACTCTATCCCAAGACCCTGGGATCATGACCTGAGCCAAAGGCAGATTGTTAACTGACTGAGCCACCCAGGCATCCCTGAATGAGACTGTTTAGAAGATTTTTAAAAAATGTTTACCATCATCCATGGTAAATAAAGATGTGCATTTTTTATTGTAAACCTGTATGCATACATTTTGCTTTAGAACAGTTGTGAGTATATAAATTTGTCTGTCTTAGTTGTTTATGCATTTATTCTTTCTTGCCAAGTAAGCAAGATTTATAAAACTACCTCTTATTATTCACTGCTATAATTCCCAGAAATTATATGATAAATGAATATTTGCTAAATGACTGAGATAACAACTGAATTAAATATTTTTTATGTGCTATTTTAGTAAGTATCTTGATAGGTTACTATAAAGACCAAAGAACAAAGAGATTTGACTAAGGGCTGATGCATGTACAACTAAAATCTCATATATAGCCCTGTACTAGAAGTATAACCATAGACCTTTGCTGGTTTCAAAAACACTGAAAATGTCTCCAATACCCTTGTAATTCTTATCTTAAATGACCTTTAGCATTACTACTAATACTAAAACACAGTGATTGTTTCATGGTATAGCCATTCAATATATACTTTCTAAACATTTGCAACATGCTCTGTGGATATTACCATATCTTTCCCTGGATCTATACTGTCTGCTTAAAGGGAAGAATTTCAAAGTATGAATGTATGTTCTAGACTAGTGACACTTCAGAAATACTAGCATCACAATGAAAAAACATATGAAGTAGCTCTAGGTTATTCAGCAAATATAGCTTATAGTTCATAAAATTTATTTTTTCACCCTCAGGCTTCCTAAAGTTACTTTAGTTTCTAGCCAATGCTGAATCTAATAAAAATAAATATCAAGAGAGTATTTCTTTGAAATTTCAGTACATTTTTCTCTATGTGTGGAAAAAAAAGATTAAACATCAAGTGTTTTCAATCAGCATATTAAATTTGGGATATCCATATTACTTGGTTAGATGATAGAAATGACAATGACTTTAACATTTTTTCAACTATTTTTAACTTGTTCCCAACTTATGTAAGTTCCCTATTTCCCAAGCTTCAGCTGAATCTTGAAGCAAAACGTGCTATGGAACTAATAGTGATTTAAACAGGTCATGATATACTGGCTTCCATACAACCCTTAGTCATCTGAGTGGTTGTTAAAGTTGACAACCACAGCCAGAGTCTGTCAAAGAGTGTTTGCCTTTTTACAGCAAGACAATTCCACTAAATCAGATAAATATAATAATATATTTTTAATGCAAGGTGAAATTGGTACAAAATTTAAACTGTCACTATTATTTACTATCCGTCTTTATTTTAAATATAATCCCTTCTGGCAAATATATAGTATACAGTAAGAACACTTACTTACAGAAGTTCTTTTATATTTACATGCCTCTTCATTTTTTATACACAATGACAAGAATTTAAGAAGAATAAAAAAAGTTAAGGTATGTGCCCTCTATCCCTACACTTTGAAGAGTTTTGATCAGGAAGGGATGCTGTACTTTGTCAAATGCTTTTTCAGCATCTATTGAGAGTATCATATGGTTCTTGTTCTTTCTTTTATTGATGTGTTGTATCACATTGACTGATTTGCAGATGTTGAACCAACCTTGCAGCCCTGGGATAAATCCCACTTGGTCATGATCATCAAAGCCATCTATGAAAAACCCACTGCAAATATCATTCTCAATGGAGAAAAACTGAAAGCTTTTCCGCTAAGGTCAGGAACACGGCAGGGATGTCCATTATCACCACTGCTATTCAACATAGTACTAGAAGTCCTAGCCTCAGCAATCAGACAACAAAAAGGAAATTAAAGGCATCCAAATGGGCAAAGAAGAAGTCAAATTATCACTCTTCGCAGATGATATGATACTCTATGTGGAAAACCCAAAAGACTCCACTCCCAAACTGCTAGAACTTGTACAGGAATTCAGTAAAGTGTCAGGATATAAGATCAATGCACAGAAATCAGTTGCATTTCTCTACACCAACAACAAGACAGAAGAAAGAGAAATTAAGGAGTCAATCCCATTTACAATTGCACCCCAAACCATAAGATACCTAGGAATAAACCTAACCAAAGAGGTACAGAATCTATACTCAGAAAACTATCAAGTACTCATGAAAGAAATTGAGGAAGACACAAAGAAATGGAAAAATGTTCCATGCTCCTGGATTGGAAGAATAAATATTGTGAAAATGTCTATGCTACCTAAAGCAATCTACACATTTAATGCAATTCCTATCAAAGTACCATCCATCTTTTTCAAAGAAATGGAACAAATAATTTTAAAATTTATATGGAACCAGAAAAGACCTCGAATAGCCAAAGGGATATTGACAAAGAAAGCCAAAGTTGGTGGCATCACAATTCCGGACCTCAAGCTCTATTATAAAGCTGTCATCATCAAGACAGCATGGTACTGGCACAAAAACAGACACATAGATCAATGGAACAGAATAGAGAGCCCAGAAATAGATCCTCAACTCTATGGTCAACTAATCTTTGACAAAGCAGGAAAGAATGTCCAATGGAAATAAGACAGTCTCTTTAATAAATGGTGTTGGGAAAATTGGATAGCCACATGCAGAAAAATGAAATTGGACCATTCCTTACACCACACACAAAAATAAACTCAAAATGGATGAAGGACCTCAATGTGAGAAAGGAATCCATCAAAATCCTTGAGGAGAACACAGGCAGCAACCTCTTCGACCTCAGCCGCAGGAACATCTTCCTAGGAACATCGCCAAAGGCAAGGGAAGCAAAGGCAAAAATGAACTGTTGGGATTTCATCAAGATCAAAAGCTTTTGCACAGCAAAGGAAACAGTTAACAAAATCAAAAGACAACTGACAGAATGGGAGAAGATATTTGCAAACGACATATCAGATAAAGGACTAGTGTCCAAAATCTATAAAGAACTGAACAAACTCAACACCCAAAGAACAAATAATCCAATCAAGAAATGGGCAGAGGACATGAACAGACGTTTCTGCAAAGAAGACATCCAGATGGCCAACAGACACATGAAAAAGTGCTCCATATCACTCGGCATCAGGGAAATACAAATCAAAACCACAATGAGATATCACCTCACACCAGTCAGAATGGCTAAAATCAACAAGTCAGGAAATGACAGATGCTGGCGAGGATGCGGAGAAAGGGGAGCCCTCCTACACTGCTGGTGGGAATGCAAGCTGGTGCAACCACTCTGGAAAACAGCATGGAGGTTCCTCAAAATGTTGAAAATAGAACTGCCCTATGACCTAGCAATTGCACTACTGGGTATTTACCCTAAAGATACAAACGTAGTGATCCAAAGGGGCACGTGCACCCGAATGTTTATAGCAGCAATGTCCACAATATCCAAACTATGAAAAGAACCTAGATGTCCATCAACAGATGAATGGATCAAGAAGATGTGGTATATATACACAATGGAATACTATGCAGCCATCAAAAGAAACGAAATCTTGCCATTTGCGACAACATGGATGGAACTAGAGCGTATCATGCTTAGCGAAATAAGTCAAGCAGAGAAAGACAGCTATCATATGATCTCCCTTATATAAGGAAGTAGTGATGCAACATGGGGGCTTAAGTGGGTAGGAGAAGAATCCATGAAACAAGATGGGATAGGGAGGGAGACAAACCATAAGTGACTCTTAATCTCACGAAACAAACTGTGGGTTGCTGGGGGGAGGGGGGTTGGGAGAAGGGGGGTAGGGTTATGGACATTGGGGAGGGTATGTGCTTTTGGGTAAATTGGAAGGGGTGGTGAACCATGAGAGACTATGGACTCTGAAAAACAATCTGAGGGGTTTGAAGTGGCGGAGGGGTGGGAGGTTGGGGTACCAGGTGGTGGGTATTATATAGGGCACGGCTTGCATGGAGCACTGGGTGTGGTGAAAAAATAATGAATTCTGTTTTTCTGAAAATAAATAAATTGGAAAAAAAAAGTTAAGAAAAAGCTAACTTATAAACTCTGTTATGAAAACGACACTCCCCAAATTTTTTGTATTTTCTTATGACATAAGAGAAAATGTATTAAAAATGTCAGTTCACAAAATATGTTACAAAAAGAAAATAAAGAAATAATGTGATACAGAGTAAATACACTTAGCTACAATTAAACTATTTGGAGCCTACAGTTGTACCTTTGAACCAAATTAATGTGTGATTTTAGCTAGAAATTTTAACTTTCAAAACCTCAGTTACTTTTATAAATGTTTTATGAGATAGTACCACATAATCATTAAAAACTGTTTATTTTTAATCTCATTAAGATATTCCCAGTAATATTAAAAGAAAAATTTGAAGAAGAAAAAGCCTTTAAATTTCATAATAATTATTTTGATCAATTATGCAAGCCACTATATTTAGAGCTTGAAGTGTCTGAAGAGATAAGGCCATGAATCCTATAGTGTTAATAAAAATGGAACAGGGAGAGGCACCTGGATGGCTCAGTTAAGTGTCTGTCTTTAGCTCAGGTCATGGTCCCAGATTTCTGGGATAGAACCCCCACTGGATTCCCTGCTCATCAGAGAGCCTGATTTTCCCTCACCCTCTGCCTGCCACTCCTGCTCTTTGTACTTGAGTGATCTGTCAAATAAGTAAAATCTTAAAAAAAAAAAAAGTGGAATGACATAGAATAAAGCAAATAACAGCAACTCACATTGAGTAAGTACTTATATTCCAAGCATTGTGCTAAGTACAATGAATATATAATAGACAGATAATAGATAGCAAATGTTTCCTTATGTGATAGATGTTATAACCCTGTTATAACAATAATCCAACCATGGTGAAAATTTTAAACATCATACTTAAGAATAAATGACTCACAGAGGATCAATTTAGGCTTTTTTTTGGGTTTTTTTTTTTTTTTGGTCAATATAATCTATGTTTTAGTTTATTTGCAACACTGTCTCTTATTTGCGTAGGTTCCCCTCATCATGTCAGTGGTTGCCTCTATGACTTTGTTTTTCCTAAAATTCCAGTTCTGATAGTTCATTAACATTTAGACATTCATTGTGCAATTCTTGTACTTTAGCTTTGAGAAGTAAATTTATTTTACCTTACTTTAAAAGTAATGATTACCTTCAGTTATTCCTAAAATTTCAATTTAAAGTTTAGCCATAAGTAACAGAAATATATAACAGTGCCTTAAACTGTGTAGAAGTTTATTCTGATTTTTTTTATCACCTAAATCAACCTGAGGAAAGCCATTCAAGGTTAAAATGATGACTCTATTCTATTCCAGAACATTCTCAAGAACCAACAGCTAACCACTCCACCAATCCTAAAACCTGGTTCCAAACTATATGATCCAAGATACTGCAGCAATTTTAAAGGTAGCAAAATAGAAGGACAAATAAGAAAGGGAAAATATCTCCTAAGGTAAGTAGCTGATAGAGTCACTTTGGCTTACATAACTTTGGACAGAATTTAGTTACAAGTCCACTCTTACCTACAAGGAATTTTGATAAATGTGGTTAGTTATATAGTATGGGAGGTCATGTATCTTGCTAAGAGTACACAATATGAAAAAATGGATATTATCTCTGTTGTATCTCATAACATACCTAAGATAGGCACTGTTATAAAGGGAAGGTCAGAAGATTTCCAAATTTATTTATTTAACCATTATTTAGTGCAGAGGTTGTGCAGAGATTTTATACGCTGAGAGTTCTGCAGTTTTCACTGGTAGGAATACAAAATGGTATAGACACATTGAAAGGTAGTTTGATCATAACACCAGACTGCATTAAACACCTCCTTTGAGATCCCACAGATACCTATAGATTTTAATGGACAGAAGGAAAATGGCTTCATTAGAAGACTTGTTTTCATTATTTTATGATGTAAAAATCTTATGAATTTTCTGAAAGAGGTTACTACTGTTAAACAAGATTCTCAGATATTATATCAGAAAGAGAACTTGAAATAAAAGAAAACATAGCAAGAATAATTATATAGCACTGGTAGACCTTTCCAAAAGCACAATAATAGGATGATCATCTTGCCTTTAAATCTGTGCAAATGCTGTTAAAACAAACGTGATTCATGAGGATTTTTCTGTATCTCGGCCTGCAGGTCAACACTTATTTCCAAGCAAGTGAGTAGGATATTACTATCATTGATTCAGTTTTTGTGGCATTTTAAGGGATATAATGGACTAAATTTGTAATCTTCAGAGCAGGAAATTGATTTGTTTATTCAGTATTCTGTGTTTATGAGCTAGGCAATCTCAACAAACCTGTCAACAGTCTTAGGCAGGATGGATGAGGTAAAAACAATCCTACTTGTGACAAACAACAAAACAAAACAAAACAACTTTTCTATGTCTGTGTCTGTGTGGAAAGCACTACCAAAAGACTAAATCTTAGTAAGCTAGGAGCTGTACCAGCAACCTATTAACCTCTCCAGATGATCCTTTGAGTCTCAATATAACCTTGAAGACTTCACTTTCAAGAAAAATGGAATCATGTTATAGTTTAAGAGACCCAAAAGCCAAAGTGATGGTCTGATCATAACCTCTGCCAGATTTACTAATGTGAAGAAAACACTGAAAGCAAAGAATGTTCTACTTAGGTCCAGTAACAGAAGATCAGTAAATGAGAAATTCATGGCATCACTATCATTTTCTTTTCAGTCCATTTCATGTCAAAATGATTATTTAAGTGGAGTGAAAACTCAATTTTGTCAGAGTGTATGTGTAGACTAGGAAAGATTTAGATAAATTATTTCAATTTCTTGGGCAATGAACCATTCTAGTCGAACCCAGAATGAAGAGACTTCACAATGAATTCCAGGAGGTTAACTCTGTGCCTACTTTATTTAACATTCCATCTCCAGGGATTTGCATTGTGCTAAAATCCAGGAGGCAATGATTATTGAATGAACTGATATATTAAAGAAATGATAACCACATCGCATTTGTAGGTATGTGTTAGACTTTAAAAACACTACAATGACTTGGGCATCAAAAATGGTAGTGGCAGGAAGAAATAGTGAGGCAGGAAAGTCAGAGTAGGATGAAAGTGTATAGCATCTCTATCAACAAATGTAGTTTCAGAAATGAAGAAAAAACAGTTTGTGAGCTCAAGGAGGTCTACCTAGGTCTACCCCAAGAGTAAAACAATTAAACAAGTAAGTCACCCTTATTATAAAAGTTTTGTTATATATCAGATATTGTCATAAAATTTAAGCATTTCAAGTATAGAGTTCTATGATAGTTTTTAATAACTTTAATGAGTCACATAACCATCACCACAAATCACTTTTAGAGCACGCCCTTTTCTCCAATGAATTCTGTCATGCCAATTTACAGTGAATTCCTACTCCTACCCCCAGCCCCCACTAATCTACTTTTAATCTTAGTAAGTTTGCCTTTTCTGAGTATTTATATACATGTAATAAAAGACTATGTAGTCCCTTATGTTTGGATTTTTTTACTTAGCATGTTTTTGGGCATTTGTCTGTTTGCAATGAGCATTTAATCTGTACATTTTTGCAGCTGAATAATGTTCCAATGTGTAGATGTAACCTATTTTGTCAATGTGGCCTAAAACCACGTGGACACAAACATACATAGATATAGGTTTCATTATTCATGGCAGTTTTATTCTGTAAAGTCTCCATGAACATAAAGTTAGTGAATGCTGAACCACTATTCCTGGGGTTGGGTGATGGGGTGAATATAATCTTAGATCCTAAAAAGAACTTTTGCTAATAGATTCTACTTTCTTTGTTTTACAAAAGAAAAAGCAAGGTTCAAAATGTTAAGTGACTTACCTGAGACTACTAGTCCACTAACAGGTACCCAAGTTGGGAATCAATTCTCTTTAGATGGTCTAAGAGCTGGAGCTTCTTATACTCCATCGCACTGCTGCCTGTCATCTCTATTCTCTGCTTTTCTATAGGAGGATGAAATAAATGGCAAAGCACCATCACCTTATGTGACTTCACATGGGAATTTTCATATCCAGCAAATCTATTTGCTATTTGTTAAATTAAATTTTTATATATAGATGGAGAATTTGACCACTTGCTAAAATTTATTGGTAAGCCTCAAGTCACTACTGGAGACACTGTTGTAGTAACTAGCATACATGCTCAGAACACTGAAAATTTTGAATAACCTGACATTCATGTGGCTGTACACTCCTTTCTTATTTCAGGTCTCATATTGAAAATAAGTGTCTATGGGGCACCTGGGTGGCTCACTGGGTTAAAGTCTCTGCCTTTGGCTCAGGTCATGATCTCAGGGCCCTGGGATCGAGCCCCACATTGGGCTCTCTGCTAAGTGGGGAGCCTGCTTCCCTTCCTCTCTCTCTGCTTGCCTCTCTGCCTACTTGTAACCTCTGTCTGTCACATAAATAAATAAAATCTTTTAAAAAAGAAAATAAGTGTCTGGGGGAAGAGCAACATGGCAGAGAAGTAGGAGACCTAAGATATCATTGGGTCCCAAGAGTTCAACTAGATAGCTCTCAAACCATTCTGAACACCTACAAACTCAATAGGAGACCAAAGAGAAGAGCAGCAATTCTAGGAACAGAAAAGCTACCACTTTCTGGAGCATAGGACATGCAGAGAAGTGAATCTGAGGCAATATATGGGAAGATAAACTGTGGGGGGAGGGGCTGGCTCCAGGAAAGTGGTAGAGCAGCGGAGCACAAAATCAGAACTTTTAGAAGTCTACTTTACTGAAGGACCTCGCTCCAGAGGCTAAGCATGGGGTGGAGCCCTTGCTGGGACAGTGTGGTTTCAGGACCCATGGAGTAACAAAAAAACCGGGTGTCTGAATGTGGCAGAGCTCCCAGGTATTGGATTGAGGAAGCTGGCTACAGAGAAAGAGCTAAGGGCTGGGCTCTCAGCTTAGGGTTACCTTAAACTGAGTTCCCAGGCATAGTCAGGCCACTGCTCTTTGAAAAAGGACCCCACATGTGGCAGATCCAGGGAAAACCCCTCCTTCCTCCTCTGAGAGGAATAGCATGGGCGTGTGCTGCAGAAATCTGCTGGGTTTAGAGATGCCAAACAGGGCCGTGTGCCAGAGATAGAAATACTTGGTCACAGGCTGGGTGATAATGGAGTGTGGCCGGTGACCAGGGAGATAGGAGTTACTGACTCCTTTTCTCTGAGGCTGTATCTAGGAGTGGGGCCCCAAGCTCTCAACTCCTCTAGGGCCTAAAATGGGGAGGCTGCCATCTTCATCCCCATCCTCCAAAGCTGTACAGAAAGTATTCAGGGAACAAAAGCTACCAAGAGCAAAACTGAGCAGGTTACTTAGCCTGGACGCTGACAAGGGCAGTGGAATTCTGCCTCAGCCAAAGACATTTGAAAATTACTGCAACAGGCCCCTCCCCTAGAAGATCAGCAAGAATATCCAGCCAAGACCAAGTTTACCAATCAATGAGGACTGCAAAACTTAAGAACTATGGGAATACAGCACATAGAATTCATGGCATTTACCCCATAACCCTTTAGTCTTCCAAAGTTAAATTAAAAAAAAATTCTTATTCTATTTTTAAAAATTTCTCCTCTTTCCTATTTTAACATTTTTTAACTATTCTATTTTATCAATACCTTTTTGAAAATGATTTTTTAATTTGCATTATTATACTCATATTCTATCCCTTAGTTGTATTTAATCTTATTTTTTTGAATACATATAGGTTTTTCTTTCTTTAAAATTTTGGGATACAGCTTCTTCTAACAGATCAAAATATTCCCTAATCTAGTGCATGGCTTTGTTCTAGTCTCCAGACTGGTCACACTTTTTCCTCTTTTCTTTTTATCAATGAACTTCTTATCAATTCCTTTTTAGAATCTTTTAAAATTTTCACCTGTACAGTCATATCCCATCCCTTCATATGTTTATCCTTATTTTTATATTTACGTTTTTCTGTCTTTAAAAGTTTGAAAGGCAGGGCACCTGGGTGGCTCAGTGGGTTAAACCTCTCTGCCTTTGGCTCAGGTCATGATCTCAGGGTCCTGGGATTGAGTCCTGCATTGGGCTCTCTGCTCAGCAGGGAACTTGCTTCCTTCTCTCTCTCTCTGCCTGTCTCTCTGCATGCTCATGATCTCTCTCTGTCAAACAAATAAATAAGATCTTTAAAATTTTGAAAGGCAGTATCTTCCAAAAGACCAAAATACACCCCAAACCAAGTCTGTAACCCTATTCTAGTCACCTATCTAATTTTGTGTGTGTGTGTGTGTGTGTGTGTGTGTGTGTATGAATGATTTTTTCCCCTCCTTTCTTCTCCCCCCAGTTTTCCAATTTGGTGAATGTATATTTTTCTGGGGTCTTTGCTACCCTTTAAGTATTTTGTTCTCTCATTAATATGTTTTTATCTGGATAAAATGACAAGGCAGAAAACTCACTTCAAAGAAAAAAGAACAAGAGGCAGTACCAATGGCTAGGGAAATAATCCATGCAGACATTAGTAAGATGTCAGAACTAGAGTTCAAAATGATGATTATCAAAGTGCTAGCTGGGTTAAAAAAAAAAAAGGCATGGAAAATACTAAAGAATCCCTTCCTGGAGAAATAAAAGAACTAAAATCTAACCAAATTGAAATTTAAAAAAAAAAGCTATAAAAATTAGAGGCTCTTACTGCTAGGATAAATGAGGTAGAAGAGAGAATCAGTGATATAGAAGACTGGATGATAGAGAAGAAAGAAGCTGAGAAAAAGAGAGATAAACAACTATTGGACCATGAGGGGAGAATTTGAGAGATACGTTATACCCAAGACAAAACAATATTAGAATAAATGGGATGCCAGAAGAAAAAGAAAGAGAGAGGGGGGCAGAAGGTCTATTGGAGCAAATTAGAGCAGAGAATTTCCCTAATGTGGTGAAAGGAACAAGCATCAAAATCCAGGAGGCACAAAGAACCCCTCTCAGAATCAATAAAAATAGGTCAACACCCTGTCATCTAATAGTAAAACCAATAAGTCTCAGTGACAAAGAGAAAATCCTGAAAGCAGCTCAGGACAAGAGGGCTGTAACAAGAATGGTAGAATTATTAGACAGGCAGCAGACTTATCCACTGAGACCTGGCAGGACAGAAAGGAGTGTCATGATATACTCAAACCACTAAATGAGAAAAACATGCAACCAAGAATACTATATCCAGCTAGGCTATCATTGAAAATAGAATGAGACATAAAAAGCTTCTAGGACAAACAAAACCTAAAAGAATCTGTAAACATCAGGGTGCCTGGGTAGCTCAGTGGGTTAAAGCCTCTGCCTTCGGCCCAGGTCATGATCCCAGGGTCCTGGGATCGAGCCCCACATCAGGCTCTCTGCTCAGCAGGGAGCCTGCCTCTCTGCCTACTTGTGATCTCTGTCTGTCAAAAAAAAAAAAAAAAAGAATTTGTAAACACCAAACCAATTCTATAGGAAATATTGAAAGGGATCCTCTAAGCAAAGAGAGAGGCTAAAAGTAGTACACCAGGAAGGAACAGAGACAATATAAGTAACAGTCACCTTACAGGCACTACAATGGCACTAAATTCATATCTCTCAATAATTATGCTGAATGTAAATGGGCTAAATGCCCCAATCAAAGGACACAGGGTATCAGAATCGTTAAAAAAACAAAACCCATAGATATGCTGCTTACAAAAAAACCATTTTAGACCCAAAGACACCTCCAGATTTAAAATGAGGGAGTGGAAAACAATCTACCATGCTAATGGGCATCAAAAGAAAGCTGGGGTGGCAATCCTTATATCAGATAAATTAGATTTTAAGCCAAAGACTATAATAAGAGATGAGGAAGGACACTATATCATACTTAAAGGGTCTGTCCAACAAGAAAATCTGACAATTTTAAATATCTATGCCCCCAACATGGGAGCATCCAACTATATAAACCAATTAATAACAAAATTAAAGAAACACATCAACAATAATACAATAATAGTAGGGGACTTTAACACCCCCCTCACTGAAATGGACAGATCATCCAAGCAAAAGATCAACAAGGAAATAAAGACCTTAAATGACACACTGGACCAGATGGACATCATAGATATATTCAGAACATTCCATCCCAAAGCAACAGAATACACATCCTTCTCTAATGCACATGGAACATTCTCCAGGATAGAATCACATCCTGGGTCACAAATCAGGTCTCAACTGGTACCAAAAGCTTGGGATCATTCCCTGCATATTTTCAGACCACAATGCTCTGAAGCTAGAACTCAGTCACAAGAGGAAAGTTGGAAAGAACCCAAATACATAGAGGCTAGGGAGCATCCTTCTAAAGAATGAATGGGTCAAGCAGGAAATTAAAGAAGAATTGAAAAAATTAATGGAAACAAATGAAAATGAAAACACAATGGTTCAAAATCTGTGGGACACAGCAAAGGTGGTCCTGAGAGGAATGTATATAGTGATACAAGCCTTTCTCAAGAAACAAGAAAGGTCTCAAGTACACAACCTAACCCTATACCTAAAGGAGATGGAGAAAGAACAAAGGAAGCCTAAACCCATCAGAAGAGAAATAATAAAGACCAGAGCAGAAATCAATGTAGAAAGTACAGCTACTTTTCTTGATCAAAACTTCACAGTGTAGGGATAGAGGGTACATACCTCAATATCATCAAAGCCATCTATGAAAAACCCACAGCAAATATCATTCTCAGTAAGGAAAACTTGAGAGCCTTTCCGCTAAGCTCAGGAACATGGCAGGGATGTCTACTATCACCACTGCTATTCGCCATAGTATTAGAAGTCTTTGTCTCAACAAGCAGACAAAAAAATAAATACATAAAAATTAAAAAAAAAAGAAAGGGCATCTGAATTGGCAAAAAATAAGTCAAATATCATTCTCAGTGGGGAAAAACTGAGAGCCTTTCCGCTAAACTCAGGAATGGCAGGGATGTCCACTATTACCACTGCTATTCAACATAGTATTAGAAGTCTTTGTCTCAGCAAACAGACAAAAAATAAATATATAAAAAATTTTAAAAAAAGAAATAAAAATAAAAAAGGAATAAAAGTCATCTGAATTAGTAAAAAAGAAGTCAAACTCTCACTCTTTGCAATTGATATGATACTTTATGTGAAAACCCAAAAGACTCCACTCCAAAACTACTAGAACTCATACAGGAATTCAGTAAAGTCTCAGCATATAAAATCAATGCACAGGAATCAGAGGTTATCAAACTCAACACCCAAAGAACAACTAATCCAATCAAGAAATGGGCAGAGAACATGAACAGACATTTCTGCAAAGAAGACATCCAAATGGCCAATAGACACACATAAAACTGCTCAACTTAGTTTGATGCCTGATGCCTCACTTGGCTTCAGGGAAATACAAATCATAATCATAGTGAAATACCACCTCACACTAGTCAGAATGGCTAAAGTTAACAAGTTGTTTAAGGTTAAATGACAGATGTTAGTGAGGATGCAGAGAAAAGGAAACTCTCCTACACTGTTGGTGGGAATGCAAGCTGGTGCAGTCACTCTGGAAAACAGTATGGGGGCATCTCAAAAAGTTGAAAATAGAGCTACACTATGAGCTAGCAATTGCACTAGTAGTTATTTACCCTAAAGATACAAATGTAGTAATCCGAATGGGCACATGCACCCCAGTGTTTATAGCAGCAATGTCCACAATAGCCAAACTATGGAACGAATATAGATGTCCATCAACATATAGATAGATAAAGAAGAGGTGGTATAGATATACAATGGAATACTATGCAGCCATCAAAAGAAAAAAATCTTGCCATTTACAATGATGTGGATGGAACTAGAGGGTATAATGCTAAGTGAAATAAGTCAATGAGACAAAGACAATTATCATATGATATCTCTGATATGAGGAATTTGAGAGGCAGGGCAGGGGGTCGTGGTGGGTAGGGAGGGAGAAAATGAAACAAGATGGGACGGGGTGGTGGAGACAAAGCCCACAGCAGACTCTTCATCTCAGGAAACAAACTCAGGTTTGCTTTTGGGTTGTGGGGGAGGGATAGTTTGGCTGGATGATGGACATTGGGGAGGGTATATGGTATGGTGAATGATGTGAATTGTATAAGATTGATGATTCACAGACCTATACGCCCGAACCAAAGAATATATTATATGTTAATTTTTTTAAAAAATGGGGGAAAAAAAGAAAATGTTTCCCTTTCAAGATCTATTTGGTGCCACTTTGTCATATATTTGGACTTATTTTTGGCTACTTAACTAAAATGTCAAGCAATCTTGGCTGAAGGGCTGTGTAACATTAACACAGAAAGCTATGATTTGCCTTGTGGAGAAAATACTTGTGTTAGATAATCTTTCTTGGGTATGAGTTAAAGTGCTACTGGTTATGAGTTCAACTTAATGAATCAACAATATGGTATATCCAAAAAGAAGATATTTTTTTATTTCTATGTGAGGACATTCTGGAAAGTGCTGAAGTATTATCTATAGCTATAGGGGAAACTATGGAAAACTGACTAAATTTGTGGATTAATTAGATGATGATGGATTAACAAGTGTAATGGATGGTGTTGTTATGAGGCTGAAAACTCACTCATGTAATTGTATTCACATTGTGGATGGGCTGAACAGGAAGACCCAAGGGCACTCTGCTGGTTGCTTCAATTTTCTGCCATGTGACTTCTCATCTTCCAGCAAGTTAGATTAGACTTTACACCTGGTGTTCTCAAGTTGTTAAGATGAGAGCAAAAGAAGGAAGATCTTTTATGTCCTAGGTTCCTGAATTCATATGTCTCTTCTCCTATACCATATTGGTCCATCCAAGGCTCAACCAGTACAGATTCAAGAATATAAGTAATTATTTCCTTATATAAGGGCCCACAACTGTTATATTGCAAATATCTGTGGATAGAAGGAGATGCTATGCACTGGGAGCCATTATGATAATCATTTACTACACTGGGTATCCTTTCTCTCTACAACCTTAGGATAGGATCTTTCCCATTCCATCTGAAATCATGCCACTGAGTCAAGCTGAAATCATGTGGACAAGTCTGCATTTTGTATACCTTCCGTGAAATTAAAACAAACTAGGTTCTTATTTTTAATTTGTAATATAAAGTGACATCTGAAATGTTTAGTCATTCTGTGAAGCAAGCATATAAATATAATTTATAATATAAATACTGAAAAGCCCTCTAATGACCAGAGAAATGAACAGGCAAAAATCTGCCCACAATAGTCACAGAATAATTCTTACACACAATCTTTTAAATAAAAGAAGATTCCTCCAGGGTGCCTGGGTGGCTCGGTGGGTTGGGCCGCTGCCTTCGGCTCAGGTCATGATCTCAGGTTCCTCGGATCGAGTCCCGCATTGGGCTCTCTGCTCAGCGGGGAGCCTGCTTCCTCCTCTCTCTCTCTCTGCCTGCCTCTCTGCCTGCTTGTGATCTCTCTCTGTCAAATAAATAAATAAAATCTTTAAAAAAAAAAAAAGAAGATTCCTCCAATGAATTATATGAGGGAGGAATATTCATGGCTTGAAAAATAATAAAAATATAATAAAATGTAAAATTAAAAAGTTAATTGCATACATGAATATAGTAGCAAAACTCATTCACAAATATTCCCATCCAATATGAATGAATTAGTATATAAAAGTAAAAAAATGGTGAGGTGTAATCTCATCACTCTTTGTAAAGATATAGAAAGGAATTTTGTCCCACAAAAATCTGTAAAATATGCAACAACCTAGATATGGACTTTGCACAAAAATTGACTCAAAATGGATCATAGGTCTAAATGTAAAATGTGAAACTATAAAACTTGTAGAAGAAAATTTAGAAGACAATATAGGTGATATTGGGTTTGGTGATGAGTTTTAAGATACAACACCAAAGCAAAATTCATGAAAGAAAAAGTTTAAGGTAGGAATTTATTAAAGAAAAACTTCTGTATTCCCAAAGCCACCATTAAAAGAATATAGAAAAGACACAGGCTGGGAGAAAATACTGAAATGCATGCTAGCGGTCTTGATATCCATGTATAGAAAGGATTCATAAAACTAAGCAAGTAAGAAAAAATAAAAATAAAAAGGCATTCTGAATGAACATCTCACCAAAATATACTGATGGAAAGGAAGCATAGGCTATTAACACCAAATATCATAAAGGAATAACAAAACACTGAGCTAAACACCTATTATAATGATTAAAATACAAAAAGTCCAGGTGAATATGTGGAGCAACAGAAAATCTCATTCATTGCTTGTGGTGCAGCCACATGCAAAATGTTACAGCTACTCTGGAAGATAGTTTAGCACTTTTTTACAAAGCTAAATATAGTTTTACCTTATCATCCAGTAATCACACCGTTAGATATTTATCAGGCTCATTTGAAAAACTATGCCCATACCATACACACACAAATTGCAAATAAATGTGTATAGCAGCTTTATTCATAATTGCCAAAAAATGGAAGCAACATTTGTCCTCCAATAATGAAATGGATTTATAAAATTTGTGTGACATCTATATAATGGAATTTTATTCAGCAATAAAAAATAATAAGTTATCAAGCCATCATAGACATGGATGAATGTTAAACGCATATTACCAAGTCAAAGAAGTCAATGTGAAAAAGTAGGTATTGTATGATTCCAATTATATAGCATTTTGGAAGGACCAAAACTATAGAGACAGTAAAAAAGATCACTGTTTCAAAGGTGTTTGGGGAGAAGGGAAGAGTGGAACAGAGAGAGCACAGGGAACTTACAGACAGGTTAAAACATTCTCTGTGACATATAATCACAGTTACCTGACACTATGCCTTTGTCAAACCCATTGAAATTTAATGTATGAAAATTTTAAAAATTTTATTTAGGAGGTTGGATATCCCTAGAATAGAAAGCAGAATGTGACAGAATAGTCTAACTGTATTTCAACTACATTTAACAGCCTCACTGTTTTAGTCCATTTGGGCCACTGAAATATAACAGACTGGATGGCTTACAAACAGCAGAACTATTTTTCACATAGTTCTAAAGACTTGAAGTCTGAGATCAGCTAGTATGATTGAGTAAAGGCTTTCTTCTGGGTTTCAGACTTCCTGTATTCCTACATAGCAGAAGGTGCCAGGGAGTTGTATGGGATTTTCCTTGATAAGGGCATTTATCCCATTCAGGAAGGCTTCTTCCTCTCTAATCACCTCCCACGGGCTCCACTTGCCAACACTATTACACTTAAGGGTTAAAATTTCAATATATAACTCTGGACAGACACAAATATTTAGACCATAGCACCAATAAAGGGGTGGAGAAAAATGTGCTGAATTAAATAACTACCAAAATGAAGACGGCAGAGGAGTAGCAGGCCGAGATGGCTTCAGGTAACAGGAGATCAGCTAGATTGTTTATCAAACCATTCTGAACACCTACAAATCCAACAGGAGATTGAAAGGAAGAAGAACAGCAATTCTAGAAACAGAAAATTGAACAATTTCTGAAAGGTAGGACTGGCAGAGAGGTGAATATGAAGCAAAGGGAAGATAGAATGCGAGGGGAGGTGACAGCTCCCAACAAGCAGTGGAGAAATGAAGCACAAAATCATAACTTTTAAAAGTCTGCTCTGCTGAGGGACATCATTCCAGAGGTAAGAGGGTGTGGAGCCCTTGCAGGGACAGCATGGTCTCAGGTCCCACAGGGTCACAGAAGGATTGGAAGTGCCTGAGTGTCACAGAGCTCACAGGTATTAGAGCAAGGAAGCTGGCTACAGAGACAGAGCTGAGGAGTGAGCTCTCAACTCGGGGCTACCTTAAACTGTGATCCATGGCACAGTCAGTCCACTGCTTATTGAGCAGGGACCCCACAAGTGGCAGAACTGGGGAGACCCCTAGAAGAATGGCACAGATCTGCTGGGTTTGGCGACTCCAGGCGGGGCTGTGTGCCAGAGTCAGAGACACTTGGTCATAGGCCAGGTGAGCTTGGAGCATGGCCAGAGGCCAGGGAGATGGGAGTGACTGAGAGCTTTTCTCTGAGGGTGGACTGAGGAGTGGGGCCCTGAGCTCCTCCAGGCCAGAGATTAAGAGGCTTCCATTTTTATTCCCATGTTCCAGAGATCTACAGAAAGCATTCAGGGAACAAAAGCTCCCAAGAGTGAACCCGAACAGATTACTTAGCCCAGCTCCTGGCAAGGGTGGAGCAATTCTGCCTCAGACAAAGACACTTGAGAATCACTACAACAGGTCCCTCCCCCAGAAGATCAGCAAGAAATCCAGCCAAGACCAAGCTCACTGATCCAGGAGAACAGCCGAATTCCAGAGGAGGGGAAAGCAAAACATGCAATTAATGTCTTTCTCCCCATGATTCTTAAGTCTTGCAAAGTTAATTAATTTTTTTAAATTTTATTTTTATTCTTACTCTAATTTTTTTAAACTTTTACTCTTTCCTTTTTAACTTTTTTAAACTAGTTGAACGTAAAAATATCTTTCTTAAAAATCTTTTTAACCTTCATTATTACAGTCATATTTTATTCCTCATTGTATCTAACTTTATTTTTTGTATACACACAAAAAATTTTTTCTTCTAAAAAATTTTGTGATACAACTTCTAATAGATCAAAATATACCCTAAATCTAGCACAGGGCTTTCTTCTAGTCACCAGCCTGAGCATATTCTACTTTCTTTTTTCTTTCTTTTCCCAACTTATCAGCTCCTTTTTTAGAATTTTTTAAAAATTTTCATCCTTACAGTCATATTCCATCCCTTCATGGTGTTTACCCTCAGTGTGTGTGTGTGTGTGTGTGTGTGTTTTCTTTCTTTAAAAATTGGGAGGTAGTTTCTTCTAAGAGACCAAAATATTCCCCAAAATAAGTGGGTGGTACTGTTCTATTCACCAGTCTAATATATATATATTTTCTTTTTAATTTTTTTGAACTTTTTACCCCCTTCTTTCTCCCCATGGTTTGGGATCTCTTTTGATTTGCTTAATGCACATTTTTCTGGGGTCTTTGCCACCCTTTTAGTATTTTATTCTCTCATTCATATATTCTTATCTGGATAAAGTGACTAGGCAGAAAAACTCACCACAAAAAAAGAGAACAAGAGGCAGTACCAATGGCTAGGGACCTAGTCAATATGGACATTGGTAATATGTCAGAAGTAGAGTTGAGAACAATGATTCTCAAGGTGCTAGCTGGGCTCAAAAAGGCATGGAAGATATCAGAGAATCCCTTTCTGGAGGAAAAAAACCCTTCTAGAGAAATAAAGAACTAAAATCTAACCAAGTTGAAATTTAAAAAGCTACTCATGAGGTTCAATAAAAAATGGAGGCCCTAACTACTAGAATAAGTGAGACAGAAGAGAGAATTAGTGATACAGAAGGCCAAATGTGGAGAATAAAGAAGCTGAGCAAAAGAGAGACAAACAACTACTGGACCAAGAGGGGAGAATTTGAGAGGTAAGTGATACCATAAGGCCAAACAACATTAGAATAATTGGGATTCCAGAAGAAGGGGGGGGCAGAAAGTATATAGGAGTGAATTACTGTAGAGAATTTCCCTAATATGGCAAAGGGAATAAGCATAAAAATCCAGGAGGTGCAGAGAACCCCCCTCAAAATCAATAAGAATAGGTCCATATCCTGTCATATAATAGTAAAACTTAAAAGTCTTAGTGACAAAGAGAAAATCCTGAAAGCAGCCCGGGATAAGAAGTCTGTAACATACAATAATCAAAATATTAGATTAGCAGCAGACTTATCCACAGAGACCTGGCAGGCCAGAAAGGATTGTCATGATATACTCATATCACTAAATGAAAAAAAACATGCAGCTAAGAATACTATATCCAGCTAGGCTATCATTGAAAATAGAAGGGGACATAAAAATCTTCCAGGACAAACAAAACTTAAAAGAATTTGTAAACACCAAACCATTTCTATAGGAAATATTGAAAGGGGTCCTCTAAGCAAAGAGAGAGCCTAAAAGTAGTACACCAGAAAGGAACAGAGACAATATAAGTAACAGTCACCTTACAGGCAATACGATGGCACTAAATTCCTATCTCTCAATAAGTACCCTGAATGTAAATGGGCTAAATGTCCCAATCAAAGGACACAGTATCAGAATGGATAAAAAAAATAAAACCCATAGATATGCTGCCTATAAGAAACTCACTTTAGACCCAAAGACACCTCCAGATTTAAAATAAGGGGGGTGGAAAACAATTTACCATGCTAATGAAAATCAAAAGAAAGATGGGTTGGCAATCCTTATATCAGATAAATTAGATTTTAAGCCAAAGACTATAATAAGAGATGAGGAAAGACACTCTATCATACTTAAAGGGTCTGTCCAACAAGAAAATCTGACAATTTTAAATATCTATTCCAACATGGGAGAAGCCAACTATATAAACCAATTAATAACGAAATTAAAGAAACACATCAACAATAATACAATAATAGTAGGGGACTTTAACACCCCCCTCACTGGAATGGACAGATCATCCAAGCAAAAGAACAACAAGGAAATAAAGACCTTAAATGACACACTGGACCAGATGGACATCACAGATATATTCAGAACATTCCATCCCAAAGCAACAGAATACACATCCTTCTCTAATGCACATGGAACATTCTCCAGGATAGAATCACATCCCGGGTCACAAATCAGGTCTCAACTGGTACCAAAAGCTTGGGATCATTCCCTGCATATTTTCAGACCACAATGCTCTGAAGCTAGAATTCAGTCACAAGAGGAAAGTTGGAAAGAACCTAAATACATAGAAGCTAAGGAGCATCCTTCTAAAGAATGAATGGGTCAAGCAGGAAATTAAAGAAGAATTGAAAAAATTCATGGAAACAAATGAAAATGAAAACACAATGGTTCAAAATCTATGGGACACAGAAAAAGCAGTCCTGAGAGGAAGAAATATAATGTTGCAAACCTTTCCAAGAAACAAGAAAGGTCTCAAGTACACAACCTAAACCTACACCTAAAGGAGCTGGAAAAAGAACAACAAAGGAAGCCTAAACCCATTCAGGAGAAGAGAAATAATAAAGATCAGAGCAGAAATCAATGAAATAGAAACAGACAAACAAAAAAATAGAACAAATCAATGAAACTAGGAACTGGTTCTTTGAAAGAATTAATAAGATTTATAAACCTCTGGCCAGATTTATCAAAAAGAAAAGAGAAAGGACCCAAATAAATAAAAGCATGAATGAAAGAGGAGAGATCACAACCAGCACCAAAGAAATACAAACAATTAGAAGAACATATTATGAGCAACTATATGCTCGCAAATTTGAAAATCTGGAAGAAATGGATTCATTCCTGGGGACATATAAACTATCACAAATGAACACAGTACTGGAAGTCCTAGCTTCAACAATCAGACAACAAAAAGAAATTAAAGGCATCCAAATCAGCAAAGAAGTCAAACTATCACCCTTTGCAAGGTGATATGATACTTTTGATATGATATGATATGATATGATACTTTTTGATATGATACTTTATGTGAAAAACCTAAAAGACTCTTCTCCAAATCTGCTGGAACTTGTACAGAAATTCAGTAAGTGTCAGAATATAAAATTAATGTACAGAAATCAGTTGCATTTCTATACAGCAACAACAGGACAGAGGAAAGAGAAATTAAGGAGTCAATCCCATTTACAACTGCACCCAAAACCTTAAGATACCTGGGAATAAACCAATCCAAAGAAGCAAAGAATGGGTACTCAGAAAACTATAAAGTACTCATGAAAGAAATTGAGGAAGACACACAGCAATGGAAAAATGTTTCATGCTTATTGTTTGGAAGAACAAATATTATGAATGTCTATGCTACCTAAAGCAATATACATGTTTAATAAAATCCCTATCAAAAATACCATCAATTTCCTTCAAATAAATGGAACAAATAATCCTAAAATTTATATGGAACCAGTGAAGACATCAAGTAGCCAGAGGAATGTTGAAAATGAAAACCAAAGTTGGTGGCATCACAATTCCAGACTTCAAGCTCTATTACAAAGCTGTCATCATCAAGACAGTATGGTACTGGCACAAAAACAGACACATAGATCAGTGGAACTGAATAGAGAGCCCAGAAATAGACCCTCAACTCTGTCGTCAACTAATCTTCAACAAAGCAGGCAAGAATGTCCAATGGAAAAAAGACAGTCTCTTCAACAAATGGTGTTGGGAATATTGGACAGCCACGGGCAGAAGAATGAAACTTGACCATTCCCTTACACCACAGATGAAAACAGACCCAAAATATATGAAATATTTCAATGTGAGAAAGGAATCCATCAAAATCCTTGAGGAGAACACAGGCAGCAACCTCTTCAACCTCAGCCGCAGCAACTTCTTCCCAGAAACATCGCCAAAGGCAAGGGAAGCAAGGGCAAAAATGAACTATTGGGACTTCATCAAGATCAAAAACTTTTGCACAGCAAAGGAAACAGTTAACAAAATCAAAAGACAACTGACAGAATGGGAGAAGAAATTTACAGACAACATATCAGATAAAGGCCTAGTATCCAAAATCTATAAAGAACTTCTCAAACTCAACATACAAAGAACAAATAATCTAATCAAGAAATGGACAGAGGACATGAACAGACATTTCTGCAAAGAAGACATCCAGATGGCCAACAGAGACATGAAAAAATGCTCCACATCACTTGGCATCAGGGAAATACAAATCAAAACCACAAAGAGATACCACCTCACACTCATCAGAATGGCTAAAATTAACAAGTCAGGAAATAACATATGCTGGTGAGGATGTGGAGAAAGGAGAACCCTCCTACACTGTTGGTTGGAATGCAAGCTGGTTTAGCCACTTTGGAAAACAGCATGGAGGTTCCTCAAAAAGTTGAAAATAGAGCTACCCTATGACCCAGGAATCACACTTCTGGGTACTTACCCTAAAGATACAAATGTAGTGATCTGAAGAGGCATGTGTACCTGAATGTTTATAGCAATGTTCACAATAGCCAAACTATGGAAGGAACCTAGATGTCCATCAACAGATGACTGGATAAAGAAGAAGTGTTATATATATACAATGGAATACTATGCAGCCATCAAAAGAAATGAAATCTTGCCATTTGCAATGAATGGATGGTTAGAGGGTATTATGCTTAGCGAAATAATCAATCAGAGAAAGACAATTATCATATGATCTCCCTGATATGAAGAAGTTGAGAAGCAATGTGGGGTTTTGTGGGGTAAGAAAGGAATAAATGATACAAGATGGGATCAGGAGGGAGACAAACCATAAAAGACTCTTAATCTCACAAAACAAACTGATGGTTGCCGGGGGGAGTAGGTAGGGAGAGGCTGTTTGGGTTACGGACATTGGAGAGGGTGTGTGCTATGGTGAGTGCTGTGAAGTTTGTAAACCTGCTAATTACAGACCTTTACCCCTGGGGCTAATAATACATTATATGTTAATAAAAATATTTAAACAATTAAAAATAACTACATAAATGAATGGAATCTTTCAAACTGAAGGTAAAAAATTTGCATATAAAAATGTAATCTTTGATTTTGTACAATGTAATTATATATAAACAATGCAGACTAAAACATAAAAAATTTTTTTTTTTTTACAGGGATACATGTTAACAGTTATTCTATTCTATTCTGTCAGAGGGAGAGAGAGAGCACACAAGCAGGGGAAGTGACAGGCAATGGAAGAATCAGGCTCCCTGCTGAGCAAGGAGCCCAATGCAGGACTTGATTCTAGGATCATGACCTGAGTCAAAAGTAAATGCTTAAATAACTGAGCCACCCAGGCATCCCACATGGCAACAAGTCTGATGGTGCTATAATGTATATGGGAATTGAACCCTTAAGCAAATGGATAGCAGAAGGCGAATATCAGGTTTTTCACTTTTGGAGTGTCCATTTACATGTAATTATGAGGATGAAACTATAAAGACCCATGGGGTAATGGATTAGGGTTGGAGAAATCAGTATGAAGGCATATATAGAGAGAAGTATTTATAGATATATGCATATACATAGGTTAGCAACATACATATATTTTCTTACCCTGTAAGCTGAAAGGGCTTAGAAGCAAAAAATCTCAGTAGCAATGATTACACTTACCATTTCAATCGTGGTTTCTAGTATCACTCACCAGCAGAAGAAACAAAGTCTTCTGATTTAAAGACTGAAGAAGGAACTACACAATATGAGCCTATAGTATCTTGTAGTGTCAGTGGATGATCTAGAGCTCTGCACACAGTCTTGTACACACATACACACACACATGCATGTCTGCACACAGTGATAGTGGTATGACAGAGGGACAGAGATACCAAATCAAAGAGCTTCTGATAGCCAAAACTGTAGCTATTTAAAGAACAAAGTAATACATTAGTACTAGATTAGAATTCAAAATATAAAATAAATATCTACTTCTGGGTACATACTCAAAAGAACTGCAAGCAGGGTCTTGAAGAGATATTTTTAACAGTCATGTCCATAGCAGCATTATTCATAATAGCCAAAAAGTAAAAGAAAGCTAAGTGCCCATTTATAGATGAATGGGTAAGCCAAATGTGGTATATATATCCAAATGAATATTTTTCAGTTTTGAAAGGGAAATTGTAAACTATGCTACAACCTGAATGAAACTTGGGGGTATTATTCCAGGTGAAATAAACCCACTGCAAAAAGACAAATTCTGTACAATTCCATTTATATGAGGTACAGACAGTAGTCAATTAAGAGAAAGTAGCAAGGTGTTGTTGGGGCAACAATTAAACATTTAAAAATTTATGGGGAGAAATTCAATATAGTAGTCAAATTCAGAGAGAAAGTAAAATGGTCATTGCTAGGGTAACAATTAAACATTTCAAAATTTGAAAAACTGACAATTGGCCAAAATTTCATAAAATCAGTCATATACTTCTATATCAGTAAACTTTAAAAAATTAAATTTAAATAAAAATAATGCTATTTATAATTACCACACAATTTTAAGAAAATTAGAAATGTACCTAATAAAACTTATGCAAAGTCGTTATGTTAAAAATATTTAAATCTATTAAAAGATACCTAGATACACGGAGGAGTATATTTAATACAGATGAATCTTAGAAATTTAATTTTCTTTGAAGAATGTAACTTCTAAATGACTACACACAGTGATACCCTTTATCTAGAATTTGTGTTAAAAAAGCACCTCTGAATAACATGTTATTTAAAGACAAGTGTAATACTTTTCAAAAGAAATAATGAATGCTCAATTCAAAGTCTGGTGTTTATCTATGGATTAGAGGGTAGGAAGATAGGCAAATGGAGCAGAACATACGTGGATGCAAAGTACAGGCAATGCTCTACTTTTTATGTTCAATGATGGACTCACAGCTATATATTTTAAAGAAAAAATTTTTAAAAAAGAAAGAAAGCCAAACCAATTTGCCAACAATGTATGACTTTATAACAGCCACTCTTTAATTTTCAATGGACAAATTGGACTTGGGAGTTCAAACAGTTAACTTATAAGAAGAAATCTTTTATTTGATATTATTTAGGAAGAGAAGCTGAAATATAAATGAATTATATGAAATATAAATGCATTCAGAGGGGAGAAAATGATAGGATTCCTCCTTTCTATGATTCTCTGGATGTATGATTATGGAATTATGAGCATACAGTGCATGTGGGTTCAGTTTACTCCTCCATTTTACCAGCTACCACAAAGTGGAATCAGCTTTTCCAAGGACCTGCTTCAGTTGACTTTATTAGAAGTTGTTCAGGTATCATCTTTCTTGGCACATGACCAGCCAGGAGGGAGTACATCAAATTTCACTTCACTGCTATTACTCTAGTTGCGTTCTGAATTTTTATGCTCTCATACATCATATTGAGCATGATCATTTTATGTAAATTTGATCTAGAAGTAAGTTAAGAATAGCAGTGTTTAAGATGATATAGTAGAGTACCTAGATAGAAGACCCTAAAACATGGGCCAGCTGATGCAGTCAGATACTCCTTAGATCATTTTAAAATTGGCATTTGAGTTTCCAAAAAGGCAGTTAAGTTAAATAACAAATTTATTCAGTTCTAATGAATATTTGATTGGTTTTCAGAGATAATTGCCCTCTATCAGGGTCATAGCATTAACATGAAAATTAGTCATTATCTTCTCCATGAGAATTGGAAAAATATCCCTATTAAAGCTTTTGAAAGAGCTTTTCAATGAAGTAACTTTGCATATTGTTGGCATGTTATAATCATTTAAAAATGTCTCTTCAAACCTCATTTATGTATTTATTCAAAATCTTATTTTTCAGTTCACAGAAAATGTCTTCAGAAGCATAGGGATAATAAATATTTTTCTGGTAGTGGTATAGGAAAATAAGAAAGAAAATAAATAGACCATTTTATCTTTTCTGTTGTTTATCCAACACCTATTATCATTTGTTCACAATTAGCAGTTCTTAGTAAAGTTCAATAAAAAAAAGTTCAATAAATATAATATTTTGGGGAGGGTAATTTTTAAAATGAAGCCATACATTTTTAATATGTGATATTTAAACAAATAAGCAGACAGCCTTTGATAGGGTATTATTGAAAAGATGTAGATGACTAAAAGAAATAGGTACCACTGTTTAATCTGATTGTGGATTATGAAAATTACATAAAATATTTATCTCACCAGTAAAGTTAATAGGCTAGAGTTCTACCTCAAACTATAGCAGAAAAAAATCTCCAACTGAGGCACGAAGAGTAGAGGAGTTTGGGGGAATCATTTGTCTAAAAAATACATTTTGTCTAATATTCCTTGAGTAAAATGACTGTACATTCTAGCAACAGAATGCCTGAAAACTTTCAAAAGAGCTCTGGCATAGGAATAAAATGATGGTATTTTCACATGGGATTTGCTAGGGAAATACTTCAATGTAACAGAAAGAAAAGTCTGAAAGTTTGACTTTGAAAGATGGTAGCTGATGGTAGTATGTAAACTCTTAAGACACAGATAATAAAGGAAAAATTAGGCCATTTAGATAAAAAACAAAAAAACCCACAAAAACCTATGGTCTGAAGGGATAAAATAACTATTAAAATAATGACAAACAGAGAGTAGCACTCAATAGCATGAAATACATGAGGGTGAATTGAAATTATGATAATACATTTTACTAGTGACTTACTGTAGGATTATAAAATTTAGGCATCGAAGAGTGATAATATTTTCTTTACTTAAATGTGCTACCATAAAATCTCCACTTATTTTTTATGGCATACCTTTTTTTTTTTTTTTTAAGATTTTATTTGACAGGGAGAGATTGAGAAGGAATACAAGCAGGGGGAGTGGGAGAGGGAGAAGCAGCCTTCCCCCTGAGCAGCGAGCTCGATGTAGGGCTCAATCCCAGGACCCTGGGATCATGAGCCAAAGGCAGATGTTTAAAGACTGAGCCACCCAGGTGCCCTCTTTATGATATATCTTAAATATTATTTATCATTTATGACATAGCATAAATACCCTCTCCTCCATTCTCCTAAGAAAAACCAGCCTTAGCTATTTCTCTTCTCTTTGTTCTCTGTCTTCAGGTTGCTAAAGCATTTATCACATTGATACCAGTATAATATTTCAGATGTTCTAAATGCATATTTTTCTATATTCTAATACCTCTGAAATCTGGAAGTGTGTTATAATTAATGAGATAAGAGAGGATTTGCTCAGTTTTAATTGACAGTATTTTTTTCTTTCTTAAGAGTATGTAAATAATTGTTATAATCCATGGCAATTTAGGAATGCTGAAATACAGTGACAAATATCTTTGCCAGCAGATAGTGGGTCCTCAAGTGCGAGATTTTTTTTTTTTAAGATTTTATTTATTTATTTGACAGATAGATCACAAGTAGGCAGAGTCAGGCAGAGAGAGGAAGGGAAGCAGGCTCCCTGCTGAGCAGAGAACCCGATGCGGGGCTCAATCCCAGGACCCTGGGACCATGACCTGAACCGAAAGCAGAGGCTTTAACCCACTGAGCCACCCAGGTGCCCCTTCAAGTGCGAGATTAATTTTAATCATTTATGTTTCTCAGAGTCCCAAAGAGGGCCTGCCATAAAATAGATGAGAAATAAATGGTTAAATCATGGTTCCTACTATTATCAGTCTGATAATTATTGTTCCATTACAAATAACAAGCCCTCAAAACTTTTAAAGAATATATAGCTGGAATTTAAATAAAAACTTGAAACAATAAAGAGCACACTAAGTTTAAAAAAAAGAATGTATCCTCAAAAATGATGAAATAGAAGCAATAACATATGTTCCTAAAGTATAAATTATTTACAATAGGAAGAAAATGATGCTTTTTTCAATACATGCATAATGACAAGAAGGTAGGTTCATATAAATTAGGGAGAAACATATAACTTTATAAAAACTGTCAATAGCTTTCCAAAGTAGTTGCCCCATTTTCATGACTCACCAGCAAGACAGTTCCTTCACATTTTCTCTAGCAATTATTTCTGTCTGTATTCTTTTTTTCCTATTTATCCTAATGCTTTTAGTTTAAACCATTCCTGTATGTATGTGGTGTTATCACAGTGTAGCTTTAATTAGCACCTCCTGAGGAGTAATGAGTTTAATCAATTTTTATGTGTTGATTATACATAGATCTTGTTTTGTAAAGTGTTTGCTTACATTTTGACCATTTTAAATTGGATTCTTATTATTGAGTTGTAAGGGTTATATATATCTATATAGATCTATATATAAACATTCTGTATATATAAAAAACTTGTTAGATCTGTGTGTTTCAAATATTTAATCTAATTCTGTGGCTTGCCTTTTAGTTTTCTTAAAATTAGTTTTGCAGAGCTAAAGTTTTAACTTTAATAAAGTCAAGTATTATTTTGATACTGTGAATAATTATTTTATAAAGCAGTGCTACACAATGGAAACATTGCAACTTACATGACTTCACTAGGATTGTATTATTATGGTGAACCTAGATACTTTTTGAGAAAAATCAGTGAGAATTTAAAAATCTTAAAAACCAACTATGTAATGAACTTTATAAAGCATTTGTGGATTAAAATATTCTGTGTTAATGAAACTTTACTATTCACATATGTAAACGTATAAAAAAAGATGTTACTTTTAAATAACTAATTGATTAACCTAAGTTTTGAAAATAATTACTTTTAATTAATTTAATTTGTATTTATTTTGGGGCATAACATTAATTTCCTATTCTCTTAAAGGTGTGGCATACATTAAATGTCTACTGTATTATTCTTTCTTTTTACAATCTCTCCTGTATTTTGAGAGCCTATCAACAATATGTTATCAAAAAATTTTAAATACCAGAGAACGTATATGTACATCAACACTGGTAAGATTTTGTATACAAAATACACATTTTGCTATCATTTTTCATGATTTTTTTGTTTTGACAACACAAAATGTTGGCCCAGTTCATTTGCTGGAATATTGTCGGTCTTCATTTTCTCTAATAGGCAGTCTATGTCTTGACATATTATATCTATTTTAGTTAGAGCTATTTCTTTTTCTCTTTTATCACTTATAAATAGGTCTCATGTTATTATTTATGCTAATACTAAATTTTAATTCCATATTCAACTGTATTTCTAGTTTTAGTTTTCAACACGTTATGTATGGGATAACTTTGCATCTTATTTCTTTTAAAATCAAATATAAATTATAAGCTTATATAAAAATCTGCCCTTTTTAGTGCTATCATACCTTACCATACTTCCAGCACTCTGTCTCATGAATGTCTTCAATCAGATGGCCCTGGGGAGCTGTGGATCTTGGGCAGATCAGGTCATCTTGGGGCACAGTGGCCAGACCTCAGTCACAAGGACGTGGCCTGGAGAGTAGATCATGCTCATTGGCCTGTAATTGTTTGATGAAATTACTTTAATTTGAGTAGGAAGAAGGGTGCTGATACAGTGATCGTAAGTGACACTTTGACTCAGAGTTCAGGGCTCTCCATCTATGATCCATCACCTAAGCTTTGGCTTAAGATTGTGTATGACTGACCACATGTCCACTTTCTCTAGTCAATGTTTCCACGATGGCTCTCAGACTGGCAATTTGAAAATAAGGAACACAAAGAGATGATTCCTAGACCTAAACATGAGGAAATGGTCCTGGGCTTTATGAAGAGGTTTTGTATGTACTGGTTGAGACAATAAGTACTTAAATACCCTTCTCTATCAATTATTGTAAATAATTATTGATTAACCACTATAAGAGACCCACTAATTTTATATTTAAGTCAAACTATGTGGGTAGAGTCTACTTATGAATATATATTTTAGGTATGTGTTTGTGTAGGGTCATCCATATCCTATAGTGCCCTAGTGACAAGCTTAACTATATATACATGTATAGATAACTAGTTTTCTATTTCAGTTTGGTTATGCTTATAACTGTAACATGAAAATTATCCTTTGTATTAAAAGTCCATTTTTTCTTAAAAGCCTAGAACACATATGTATAATAGAGATACAGCACATGCATAACACAAATGACCATCAAATCTGTACTTTTGTTTTGCTTTAATTTGGTAAATAATGAAGTGGCATTCCCACATTTTGTATATTCCTTTATAATACGTGGATTCTCTGTTACACCACAGTTAAATTTGATGTGACTGATTATTTTCAGACGAGATCAGGCGCATTCAGGGTGGTATGGCCATAGACATGACTGAATATTTTCAAAAACTATTATGTAATAGTAAAACAGTCCAATAATAGGTATTATTTATCAGATACTTAAATAAAAATAAAATCATATAACTATATAAATTGCTGTTAATCTGTCAAATGTTATCCTTAAATCTCCTTGATTATTGACAGTGGTGCCAACATAATATTTGTTATCAAAATAGGCAGAAGCACAGCCAGGAAAATTAGCATGGACCATAGGCCTAGAGAAACTGAATTGGTTTTCTTCTTCAGATACAAATTGAAACAAAGAATGAATGCAAATCACTGTCACCTCTCCATTGCTTTTACAATTGTATCAACCTAAATTAAGTATTTTTCTTCTGGAAATTTATCTCTATGCACTAAAATATAGAAACCAAACCATATACAATTAGTGAATTTACATGAAAATATGCAATTTTAAATTTTTTTTTTTTTGCAAAATTAGCTTTGAAGGAAAAATATATTGATAGAATTAAAAATGACATTGCTTCCAACACAACTTCCAGTTTTGGGAAAAACTGCATCATTGGCCTGCATCATTGGCAATGTATGTTTTCTCCCATTTTGTTGTGTAGTACATGCAATTTTAGTCAACTCAACTTACAACCATTATTCTCTTTGTGCATTATTTACACTAACATTTTTTTAAGGATTTTTATTTTTTTATTTGAGACAGAGAGCACAAGCAGACGGGGCTGCAGAGGGAGAGGGAGAAACAGACACCTCTCTGAGCAGGGAGCCCAACACAGCAATTGATCCCAGGACCCCGGGATCATGACCTGAGCCAAAGGCAGATGCTTAACTGATTGAGCCACCCAGGCACCTCTACTCTTAACATTTTAACCCTGAACCCCATGTAGTATTTTCCTCAATACAAGGAAATTTGAATTTGATGTCGATAAATAAAATGAATTTTTTATATCCAAAGTAAAATCTTCTTTGTTTCTTCTAGAGCATATAGACCTCAGTGACCTTTATGATAATCTATTCTTTAAGAAAATAAAAGAATTGCCTTCACCATTTTAATATCTAACAAGAGTGTGAAACTATGAAGCAGAGTAACTGTAATAATTTTGACCTAATAAGAAGTGTAATTCAGTACTAATTAGAACATTTTAGTTAGAAGAGGTGATTACAGTTTTATGGCCTTTAAGTTATATAGAATGCCATTATTCTGTCATATGGTTTAAAATATGCCCATCAAAATTAGCTCGGTCTGTTAGATACTGGGTTATGCCTAACCTTACTCCTAATAGGTACCACTTTAAAAGAGAGCACTTATATTTTGACATTCTAGAATCTACATATTAATCACAGTGTATTGCATTTGGCAGACTGGCTGTTGTACTTTTTCTTGTCACGCACCTAGAGTCCATTTCCCAGTTTCTCTTGCATGTAGGTGAGGCTGTTTGACTAAGCTGATGAATAAAATGTGGGAAGAAGTAATGTACACTGTTTTCAGGTCCAGCCCACAGAAGTCTCCCACAGAGAATGTCTTTGGTCATTCTCCCCTCCAGCTGGGTGGAACAGAGACAGCTTCCAACATAAACTCAGTATCCATATGGTCAAACTGAGAGTTGCTAGAGGGGAGGTATGTGGGTGGGGTTGGGTTAAATGGGTGGGAGGTATTAAGGAGGGCACCTGTTATGACAAGTACTGGGTGCTATATGTAACTGATGAATTACTGATTTCTACTCCTGAAACCATATTACACTATATGTTAACTAACTAGAATTCAAATAAAAACTTGAAACAAAACAAAACAAAATACTGGCCAAACTCAGGATTGTTTTCTTGTAGAATATACAAATTTAATTGTGTTTTAAGTTTTGGCCATTTTTTAACTTCTTCAGTTTGTTTCTTTAATTTGTTACAATGTATATTATAGTTTTCAGAAGTATACTTTCAACTGCTGTTGGAATAAAATATAAATAAATATATAGTACAACTTAAAAAACAAAAATGTTCCAAAATGGAAAAAGCCTTGGTCATTGTATCACAACTAGAAAGTGTTATCCAATCTGTAAAATCAACTTTGGATTGCAGGTAAGGGAGAAAAAAACATAACAAATTTCAAATTTGGAGATTTACTCATTTTAATAATTAATTTTGTCTTTAGCTAACCTAATGTAGAAGGTAAAACAAAAAGCCACACACACACACACACACACACACACACACACACTGAATTGAGAATTGGAAGATTTGACTAGGAGTAGTAGTTCTGGTCTTCAGCCAGTTATACTGTGAATTTATGAAAGTTCTTAGATCTCCTTTCTTCATCTGTAGGGTGTTAGAAGTTTATTAGGTATATATGCACCATATAAGTCAATGTTTACCATATTCTCTTATGTTCCAGGAACTCACAGTAGGAAGGCAGACACAGTTCTTTTTAGGGATTTCAGTCTTCATGGGACTATAAATATACATATGATGTGATGGGGGTCTAAATGACTCAAGAGTCTCAACCTAGTGGAAAGTTTAGGGAAAGCTCCACTCTGTAAGTTATATTGCAACTGAAAATAAAACAACACAAATTGTGATAGCAAAAGCTTAGAATTAGTGTTTCAGCAGAACACATATGAATACCATGAAGGACATAATCTATTTTCTTTTTATATTTTATATTTTGAATTATTTTGGAACCTCCATACTTTTTTCTCTGGTGGCTGTACCAAGTTACATTCCCACCAGAAGTACACAAAAGTTCTCTTTTCTCCATATCCTCACCAACACTTGCAAGTTTTTATCTTTTTGATGATCACCACTCTCATAGGTATGAAGTGATATTTCATTGTGGTTTAGAGTTGCTTCTCTTAGAGTTGATCAGGTGATGTCAAGCATCTTTTAATATGTATGTTGGCCATCTGTATGTCTTCTTTGGAAAAATGTCTATTCAGATCCTCTATTTCTTAATTAGATTGTTTTTATGCTATTGAATTATACTTTTAAAAAAGTTTATAGTTTGGATATTAGCTGCTTATCTGATATATGATTTGCAAATATTTTCTTCTATTCAGTAGGTTTCCCTTTCATTTTGTTGATGGTTCTATTTACTATGCAGAAGCTTTTTAGTTTGGTATCGTCCTATTTATTTTTGCTTTTGGTGTCAAATAAAAAAAAAATCATTGTCAAGACTAACGTCAAGAAGCTTACCAGCTATGTTTTCTTCTAGGAATTTTATGTTTCCAGATATTATGTGCAGGTGTTTAATTCATTTTGGGTTACTTTTTGTGTATGGTGTATGTTAGAGGTTTAGTTTCATCCTTTTGCATGTGACTATTCAGCTTTCCTAACACTGTTTATTGAGGAAACTGTCCTTCACCTATTGTGTATTTTTGGCACCACTGTTGCAAATTAATTGACCAATGTGGATTTATTTCTGGATTGTCTGTTCTACTCCATTATTCCATGTGTCTGTTTTTATGGCTACCATAGTTTTGTACTGTAGTTTTAAACCAGGGAGTATATACCTCAGTTTGTCCTCTTTTCTCAAGATTGCTTTGACTATTCAAGCCTTTTGTAGTATGGACATTTTAACACTATTAATTCTTCCAATTCTTGAGCATATAATATATAATATATTTCCATTTACTTCTGTCTCCTTCAATTTCTTTCATCGGTGTCATAATTTTTGGAAAGCAGGGTTTCATATCCTTAGATATATTCTAAGGTATTTTGTTCCTTTCGTTGTGATTGTAAATAGGAGTGTTTTTTCTTAATTTCTTTTTCTGATAGTTCATTATTATTGGGTAGAAATACAACCGGCTAAATTTTTTATTCTTTTATAGTTTTGGGTCATTTAAGTAAACTTTGCTAGATACAAGTGCACTAGGATTTTCTCCTGGATTTCTTACAAAACTTTGATAGTTTTACTGTGTATGTTCTGCCTATGATCAATTTGGAGTTAACATTGGCAATCATGTAATATTGTAATGTAATGGTTGAAGTTCATTTATTTCTGCATATGGCTATCCAGTTGTAAAAGGACTATTTGTTGAAAGGATTATCTTTTTGTCATTCAATTGTATTGGCAACTTTGTCAAAAAATTAAAGAATATGTATTTTACTGTTTTCACAGAAATGTTTTATTAAAGTGATTATTTCAAGTTGGTTTTCAGCATTAAGACTTTTACAAACTTACTCATATTCTACTGACTTATTTATCAGTATGTGAAAATGTGTTGACCTCTGAATTAGATTATGAATATATTATTTTATCATTTATTTTTAATGTTTGCTATTAAAAGTACATAAACAGGACACCTGGGTGGCTCAGTTGGTTAAGCATCTGCCGTTGGCTTGGGCCATGATCCCAGGGTACAGGGATGGAGTCCCACATCAGGCTCATTGGTCAACAGAGAGTCTGCTTCTCTCTCTCTGCCTGCCGCTCCCCCTGCTTGTGCTCTCTCTCTCTCTGACAAATAAATAAAATCTTTTAAAAAGGTACACAAACATTAAATTTTAAATATCCTGATGATGGAATAAAAGAAAAATTAGGGTCAATTTTAAACTCTGATTAATAATAATGAAGGACATATAAAAAGCCTGTGGGAAAGATCTCTTTTAATCTTTAAGATAACTGGAAAATGGTGAAAGAAAGAGAACATATCTATGATAAGGAAACCATTTCAAGTAAAAATTAGTACTTAATCCTAAGCAATAGCTGTGGAAACAAGATTTGTGGCAGATCCAGACAAATAGCTCTGAAATGTTTGTAATGTAGATAAATATTTGAGCATGAATGATAGAGGAGGCTCAAGTTATCAGTCTGGTGGACTGAAACATTGTCTCAGTAGCAGATGGGGCTTTCAAAGATAGTTGTTTTCTGAATGAAATATCATATTATAGTTAATGTCATGGCTGATGCAGTTCCCTTGGAATTTTTTAATGAAAAAAAAAAAGAAGAGAAAAATAAACAAAAAAAAGCAAACCACTCTTTGAGACTTTAACTGAAAATTTCTGAAAATATGAAAGGCAATATTCTTATAAGCATAGGGAACTCATAAGGTATGTGGCACTAAAGTGCAGTGTTGGGGCTGATGTAAGGCATGAAACCATCCATAATACATGGCTTGCTAAAATGTACCATAGAAGCCATTGGAGGCTATGGAAGGTTCTGGCGAAGGGCATAGGCCTTTGGAATGCTGGGGCCTGCTGACCACTCTGCCAGAGGAATGCCATGGGAAGTTCCCTCCCCAAGCTTTCTTGGCCCAAATAGCCACCCTGGATCTAAGAGCTGTATGCATTGTGGCTTAGGCTATTTTTAGCAGAACTCATAGAACACACAGATTAGCATATTCCCATAAACAGATCCTCCTAGTTCCACTAAGACCCCTTGTCAGACATCTTGTGCTTGAGAAACAGTGATAAGGATTTGTGATGTTCCTGAAGGACCAGTAAAAGTGGGAGCAAAGAAGACCAAAGAGTCTTCCTCTCTGAGCATGGACCTCCTTGCCTTCTCTCTTTCACAGCAAATTTTGGAGTAATCTTTCATCTATCAGTACAGGGATTACTGGCCATTCCCAGCAGTGCAGTATTTTCATGAATTTGCAACCTCTTTTAAATAAATGCATCTGGGGGCACCTGGGTGGCTCAGAGGGTTAAAGCCTCTGCCTTCAGCTCAGGTCATGATCCCAGGGTCCTGGGATAGAGCTTCTGTTCCTCTCTCTCTGCCTGCCTGTCTGCCAACTTGTGATCTCTGTCTGCCAAATAAATAAATAAAATCTCTTTTTTAAAAATGCATCTTTAAGACATTCATATAGAAATTAATCATTTTTTGAAACTTAGGAATAATTTTGTTCTCATAATATATGCCATGTCACACTTCATTGAAACTAGTATTTTACAAGTGATTAGAGAATTAATGCAAAATATACTCAAGACGAGTTACTCAGTAACACATGGCCCCTTTTAGTTGATTACTTAATTATATTTAGGAGAGACAGATGTTTCTCAATGGCTCCCTCTGATATAGGATGTTGTTTTTGGTTTGATGTTTTTAGATCCATTTACTACTGAGTAATTTGATAGCTTTTGTATTTAAGGTGGTAGTTTCAACATATGTAATATTTTTATAATAACTACCTAAATACAAACATTAAAGTGAATAATCTATGACAGTAATGAAGCACCCTACTAATGTTTAAAATAGCAAAAACAATTAGTTGATTATGGCTCCTAACATTGTTAAAGGAAAGAGAAAGAATATATATGTGTGTGTATGTGTATATAGAAACTAATGCGATTTAACAACATATTCAAGTAAAGATATCCAGAATCTTGTATAATTTAAAAGGTAAAATATTTCAAATTATTATTGATATTTAACTTTTCAAAATTAATATTTTAGCTTATAACACGTACAAATGAAAACACAAACAGTATTTATAAAGACCTTAACAAGCATCTCACCAAAGGTGACAAGAGTCCCTCCTCACAAAATGTTGAAGATATGAAGATTCATGAATATTTAAATAAAAGATGCTATATGTGAAATTCCGTAATCATTGTTGTAGAACTCAACTGTAAACTTATATACAAATATTCTAAATATGGTAGTATATTTGTAGATACTGTGTGTTATACATACCTTTCTAAAATATTATCTCTCTTTATATCATTTGGTTTCATCATTGTTAATGAGATAGCACATAGTCATAGTAGTAGCTTCCTGTTAAGGATTATCTTTAGAAAACATTCCTTTAATTTGTCATTTTCTCATTACTATATTCAATCATTATTTCATAAGAGCAAATGATGATTTGCTTTTTATTTTTCCATCATTCTACTTTTAAAAAATTCTGGCTTCCTTGTACTTAGCAAAGTACTATAAACCTTGGGATCCTGCTTCCTATCATTAATTAGTAAATTAAACTTCGGAGTTAGAACTGTTATATTCTGTAATGTTAATAAGAAATCTATTAAAAAGAATTTATGTCATCTAGTCTTGTATAAGTCTCTTATAAGTCTGATAAAAACTTATATAATGAGGGACGCCTGGGTGGCGCAGTTGGTTGGACGACTGCCTTCAGCTCAGGGCGTGATCCTGGAGTCCCCGGATCGAGTCCCACATCAGGCTCCCAGCTCCATGGGGAGTCTGCTTCGCTCTCTGACCTTCTCCTTGCTCGTGCTCTCTCTCACTGTCTCTCTCTCTCAAATAAATAAAATAAAATCTTTAAAAACTTATATAATGAAAAGCTGGAATTAAGCATTATTTTATGAAAAGACCATCTGCATTAAAAAAAAAAATACCTTTATCTGATACCTCCCAATATCTTAAATTCTGAACTTCAAAATGATTTACTTTCTTTTTGTTGAATCTGATTAATTAGGCTCACTAATAACAATTTATATGGGATATATTGTTACTAATAGGGGATTATATATCCTATAGGATTATATATCCTAAACACAAACATCTCAAATAATAATAAAATTAATACCAATTGAATAGGCACTAAAAGTTGTAAGAAAAATTATTCAAAGGTGGAATCCAGGACATTATCTGCCAGTGATTAAATTTATCTATTTATCTCATGAACACAAGGACAATATGTATTACTTCAAATCTGTGTCTTATTTAATGATTTAATAAATTGTAATTTTTAATCTTTCCTAATTTTTTCTAACTTTATATATTCTGTAAATTATATTGGATAAAATAAAATCAGAGATAAGTTCTATTATCACAAACAAACATGTATCACCATATATATCACCATATATTTAGAAGGTTTAGGAATAATTTACACTAAAATAAGAAACAAATTTATAATGATAGAAGGAGCTATTTATAAAGTTAAAATTGTCATCAAGAATACACCTCCTTGTTAGATAGAGAAGAGACCCAGATATATTTAGAATTTTTTCCAAAATCTTCTAAATTTGGCAAATCCAAAGGCCATTTGAATTTTCCAAGCTCATGTTAATGCATGATGAACTAATAAACTATAATTTTGGTCTTTAATTTCATACCACTTCTCTTCTACAAGGTGGAGAGAGAGAAAGAGAGGGAGAGAGGGACAAAAAGAGAAACAGAAACAGAGAATGTGATAAATATATTGATATGCCATATATATGAAGTTGTGTACACACGTATACATGTATGTATGTTCAGTGACAGAAGAAAAAAAAAGGGAAACAGACATTTTCATAGAGCCTTAAAGATTCAATACAGGGAATCAGCTACAAAATTATCAATTTTCACTAGATGCTTAACTTAGATTAGATTTTTGTTTAAATGGAATTCATTTTCGAGATGTGACTTTGAGGAAAAAATTGAAGTATACTGTTAAGTTTTACCAGCTAATCATTGCCAAGACCAAAGTCTAGAAGCTTTACCCTTATGTTTCAATTTAGGAGTTTTACAATTTGAGGTGTTATATTTAAGCCTTTAATTTATTTTGAGTTGATTTTTGTGTATAGTGTAAGATGATTTGAAAGTAAGAGTCCACTTTAATTCTTTTGCATATGGATATCCAGTTGTCCCAACACCATTTGTTGAAGAAACTAGACTTCTCTGTTGTGTAGCCTTGGCAGCCATATGAAAGATTTTTTTTTTCTTTAAAGACTTTATTTGTGAAAGAGAGAAAACACAAGCAGGGAGAACAGCAGGCAGAGAAGCACAGGGAGAAGCAAGCTCCCTCTGAGCAAGGAACCTGATGTGGGACTTGATCCTAGGACCCTGGGATCATGACCTGAGCCAAAGGCAGTCACTTAACCGACTGAGCCACCCAGGTGTCCCTGAAAGATTTTTAACCATATAAGTGAGGGTTTATTTCCAGGCTCTCCATTTTGTCTCATTGGTTTATATGACTATATTTATATCAGTACCATAATGTTTAGATCATGGTAGCTTTGTAAAATACTATGAAATCAAGAAGTATGATGCATCCAGATTCATTCACACACACACACAAAATAGACATAATATATAAATAAGAGACATATATAACTCTGAAAACCTTCTGCATAGCAAAGGGAATAATCAACAAATAAAAAGGCAATCTGCAAAATGGAGAAAAATATTGCAAACCTTATATCTGATAAGGGGTTGATATCCAAAATATAAAGGAACTCCTACAACACAATATAAAAAAAATAGCATGATTTAAAAATAGGCAAGGGACTTGAATAGAAATTTCTCCTAAGAAGACATATAAATGGCCAACAAGTATATGAAAAGGTGCTCCATATTACTAGTTATCAGAGAAATGAAAATCAATACCACAATGAGATATTACCTCATACTTATTAAGATGGCTTTATTATTAAAAAAAAATGATGTGTTAGTAAGAATGTGGAGAAATTAGAACTCTTATATCTAGTGGAAATGTAAAATGGTAAAGGAACTGCAAAAAACAGTATGGAGGTTCCTCCCCAAAATTTAAATTACAATTAGTATATGATCCAGCAATCACTTCTACATAAACATGCAAAAGAATTAAAATTAGGATCGTGAAGAGATATCTGCACCTTTATATTCACTGTAGCATTATTCACAATACCCAAGATATGACAACAACCCAAGTATCCACTGATGGATGAATGAATTAAGGAAATATGAGATATACACATGATGAACGTTTATTTACCCACTGAAAGAAATCCTGCTATTGCAACAGCATGGATGAAGCCGAAGTATATTATTGTAAGTGAAATAAGCAGTCACAATAGAAAAAATACTGCATGGTTCCACTTATATGAGGTATGCGAAATAGCCAAAGTCATACAGGCAGAGAGTAGAACGATGGTTGTCATGGGCTAAATAAAAGAGGAAAAGGAGGACTTATTGTAAATGGATATAAGGTTTCAGTTATGCAAAATGAAATTCTGGAGATCTGTACAACAGTAGATGTATCTTTGTAGTAATAATTGAATCTGAACACTTAAATGTTCTATGACAAGCATGTCGAATTAGAGCAACGCTAATTTCTATTTTTCTGTATTTTTTCACTTGAAATTTTTCAGAAGAATATTTACTAATAATTCACTCTCTTTAAAATAGGTTATTAAAGGACATGCTATAAATGATAAGGGTGAGGATAAAGCAAACATGAACGTATTGGTGACTTTACTGGTGGTAAGTTGTTTTTTGAATGAATAATAAAAAACTCCAATAAAAAACTCCACAGATTAATAAAAGAAACTACTGAAATTTTGAAAAATGAAATTCTACATGAAAGTGAAAAATCTCATAGTTTTAAGAAAATTTCTAAAACTGAGGTACTTTCTACTGTATCAAAGAATAATGTATGTTATGAAGAGATGGCACCATTAGTAAGAAGTTATCACATATAATTTGAAAAATTAAATTACCTGTGGAATAGGCACTTTCACATCTATTGAGGGAATCTGCAGGCTTCAAATTAAAACTGTAAAAATAAATCAATTAAAAAGAAGAAGAAATGTGACTATTTTGTTATTAAATATAAATGCTATTTTTAAGCATACTTTGTAAGATGAAAATAAAAGTAAACAAAAGTTATGAAAATTGTAGCACACCATTTAAAATAAACTGAGTACTGTAAATTTGGGTTTAAATTATAGTCTACAATTAATAATGATGTACCCACAATTCATAGTTAAGTATATAATACAAAAAGATAATTTATTTTTGATTTAGAAATAGAATGTTATTTCTGCTAAAAAATTCAGGAAAGTGTTTCTTTTTATCTTACAAGTTTTTAAGTTAATCTTTATATTATAAACATGTTTTCATGTCACTGAGTAAACAGGCTCTAAATAAAACATACACACAATTTAGTGACATTATTTTAGCAATTGGAATAGACATTACTATCTCTTTGGTTTTCTCACATTAAAAAATGAAGTACTTGGAGGAGTCAAGATGGCAGAGAAGTAGCAGGCTGAGACTACTTCAGGTAGCTGGAGATCAGCTAGATAGCTTATATAAAGATTGCAAACACCCACAAATCCAACAGGAGATTGAAGAGAAGAAGAACAGCAATTCTAGAAACAGAAAATCAACCACTTTCTGAAAGGTAGGACTGGTGGAGAAGTGAAACCAGAGAGACGAGAAGATAGACCATGTGGGGGGGGCGGGTGTCCAGCTCTCGGCAAGCAGCAGAAAACGGAGCACAAAATCAGGACTTTTAAAAGTCTGTACTGCTGGGGCACCTGGGTGGCTCAGTGGGTTAAGCCACTGCCTTCGGCTCAGGTCATGATCTCAGGGTCCTGGGATCGAGTCCTGCATTGGGCACTCTGCTCAGCAGGGAGCCTGCTTCCTCCTCTCTCTCTCTCTGCCTGCCTCTATGCCTACTTGTGAGCTCTGTCGAATAAATAAATAAAATCTTTAAAAAAAAAAAAAAAAAAGTCTGTACCGCTGAGGGACATTGCTCCAGAGGCTAAACCAGGGTGAAGCTAACATGGGGTCAGTGTGGCCTCAGGAACCCCAGGGTCACAGAAGGATCGGGGGTGTCTGAGTGTCACAGAGCTTGCAGGTATTAGAACAGGGAAGCCAGCTACAGAGACAGAGCTGAGGAGTGAGCTCACAGCTTGGGGTTACCTTGAACAGGTTGCAAGCTTGGTGAGCTCGGAGCGCGGCCGGAGGCCAAGGAGACGGGAGTAAATGGGCACTGTTCTCTGAGGGTGCACTGAGGAGTGGGGCCCCAAGCTCTCAGCTCCTCTGGGCTGAGACCGAGGGCAACATTTTCATTCCCATCCTCTACACAAAGTGCTCAGGGAACAAAAGCTTCCGAAAGAAAACCCGAGCGGATTACTCACCCCGGCCCCTGGTAAGGGTGGTGCAATTCCGCCTGGGGCAAAGACACTTGAGAATCACTACAACAGGCCCCTCCGCCAGAAGATCACCAAGAAATCCAGCCAGGACCAAGTTCACTTACCAAGGAGTGCAGTTTCAACACCAAGGAGAGCAGTGGAATTCCAGAGGAAGAGAAAGCAAAGTACGGAACTCATGGCTTTCTCCCCATGATTTTTTAGTCTTGCAGTTAATTTTTTATTTTCTTTTTCAATATATTTTTTTCTCTCTTCTTCTGCTAAATTTTTTTAACTTTTACCCTTTTCTTTTTTTAACGTTTTTTAACTAGTTTATCATATATATATATATATATATATATATTCATATTCTTTGGTTTTTTATATTTTTTCTTTATTCTTTTTTTAAATTGTTTCTTTTTTTCCTTCTTTCTTTATTTTTTCTTTATGAACCTCTTTCTATCCTCTTTCTCCCCCCTCACAATTTGGGATCTCTTCTGATTTGGTTAAAGCATATTTTCCTAGGGTCCTTGCCACTCTTTTAGTATTTTACTTGCTCCTTCATATACTCTTATCTGGACAAAACAATAAGACAGAAAAATTCACCACAAAAAAAAAGAACAAGAGGCAGTACCAAAGGCTAGGGACCTAATCAATAGAGACATTTGTAATATGTCAGATCTAGTGTTCAGAATGATGATTCTCAAGGTTCTAGCCAGGCTTGAAAAAGGCATGGAAGATATTAGAGAAACCCTCTTGGGAGATATAAAAGCCCTTTCTGGAGAAATAAAAGAACTAAAATCTAACAAAGTTGAAATAAAAAAAGCTATTAATGAGGTGCAATAAAAAATGGAGGCTCTCACTGCTAGGATAAATGAGGCAGAAGAAAGAATTAGCAATGTAGAAGACCAAATGACAGAGAATAAAGAAACTGAGCAAAAGAGAGACAAACAGCTACTGGACCATGAGGGGAGAATTTGAGAGATAAGTGACACCATAAGACAAAACAACATTAGAATAATTGGGATTCCAGAAGAAGAAAAAAGAGAGAGGGGAGCAGAAGGTATATTGGAGAGAATTACTGGAGAGAATTCCCCCAATATGGCAAAGGGAACCAGCATCAAAATCCAGGAGGTGCAGAGAACCCCCATCAAAATCAATAAGAATAGGTCCACACCCCGTCACCTAATAGTAAAATTTACAAGTCTTAGTGACAAAGAGAAAATCCTGAAAGCAGCCCAGAAAAAGAAGTCTGTAACATACAATGGTAAAAATATTAGATTGGCAGCAGACTTATTCACAGAGACCTGGCAGGCCAGAAAGAGCTAGCAAGATATACTCAGAGCACTAAACGAGGAAAAACATGCAGCCAAGAAAACTATATCCAGCTAGGCTATCATTGAAAATAGAAGGAGAGATTAAAAGCTTCCAGGACAAACAAAAACTGAAAGAATTTGCAAACACCAAACCAGCTGTACAGCAAATATTAAAAGGGGTCCTCTAAGCAAAGAGAGAGCCTAAAAGTAGTAGATCAGAAAGGAACAGAGACAATATAAGTACAGCCACCTTACAGGCAATACGATGGCACTAAATTCATATCTCTCAATAGTTACTCTGAATGTTAATGGGCTAAATTGCCCAATCAAAAGACATAGGGTATCAGAATGGATAAAAAAACAAAACCCATCTATATGTTGCTGACAAGAAACTCATTTTAAACCCAAAGACACCTCCAGATTTAAAGTGAGGGGGTGGAAAACAATTTACCTTGCTAATGGACAACAGAAGAGAGCCGGAGTGGCAATCATTATATCAGATCAAATAGATATTAAGCCAAAGAAAATAATAAGAGATGAGGAAGGACACTATATCATACTCAAAAGATCTGTCCAACAAGAAGATCTAACAATTTTAAATATTGGACGCCTGGGTGGCTCAGTGGGTTAGGCCGCTGCCTTCGGCTCAGATCAAGATCTCAGGGTCCTGGGATCGAGTCCCAAATCGGGCTCCCTGCTCAGCAGGGAGCCTGCTTCCTCCTCTCTTTCTCTGCCTGCCTCTCTGCCTATTTGTGATCTCTCTCTGTCAAATAAATAAATAAATAAATAAATAAATAAAAAATATTTAACAATTTTAAATATCTATGCCCCTAATGTGGGAGCAGCCAACTATATAAACCAATTAATAACAAAATCAAAGAAACACATCAACAATAATACAATAATAGTAGGGGACTTTAATAGTCCCCTCACTGAAATGGACAGATCATCCAAGCAAAAGATCAACAAGGAAATAAAGGCCTTAAATGACACACTGGACCAGATGGACATCACACATATATTCAGAACATTTCATCCCAAAGCAACAGAATACACATTATTCTCTAGTGCACATGGAACATTCTCCAGAATAGATCACATCCTGGGTCCTAAATCAGGTCTCAACAGGTATCAAAAGATTGGGATCATTCTCTGCATATTTTCAGACCACAATGCTCTGAAGCTAGAACTCAGTCTCAAGAGGAAATTTGGAAAGAACCCAAATACATGGAGACTAAACAGTATCCTTCTAAAGAATGAATGGGCCAACCAGGAAATGAAAGAAGAATTGAAAAAATTCATGGAAACAAATGATAATGAAAACACAATGGTTCAAAATCTGTGGGACACAACAAAGGCAATCTTGAGAGGAAAATATATAGCGGTACAAGCCTTTCTCAAGAAACAAGAAAGGTCTCAGGTACACAACCTAACCCTGCACCTAAAAGAGCTGGAGAAAGAACAACAAAGAAACCCTAAACCCAGCAGGAGAAGAGAAATCATAAAGATCAGAGTCGAAATAAATGAAATAGAAACCAAAAAAACAATAGAACAAATAAACAAAACTAGGAGCTGGTTCTTTGAAAGAATTAATAAGATTGATAAACCCGTGGCCAGACTTATCAAAAAGAAAAAGAAAGGACCCAAATAAATAAAATCATGAATGAAAGAGGAGAGATCACAACTAATGAAATAACAACTAATGAAATAACTAATCAATGAAATATACACAATTATAAGAACATATTATGAGCAACTCTACGCCAACAAATTTGACAATCTGGAAGAAATGGATGCGTTCCTAGAAACATATAAACTACCACAACTGAACCAGGAAGAAATAGAAAACCTGAATAGAGCCATAGCCACTAAGGAGATTGAAACAGTCATCAAAAATCTCCAAACAAACAAAAGCCCAAAGCCAGACGGCTTTCCAGGGGAATTCTATGAAACACTTAAAGAAGAACTAATTCCTATTCTCCTGAAACTGTTTCAAAAAATAGAAATGGAAGGAAAACTTCCAAACTCATTTTATGAGGCCAGCATCACCTTGATGCCAAAACCAGACAAGGATCCCATCAAAAAAGAGAACTAGAGACCAATATCCTTGATGAACACAGATGCGAAAATTCTCACCAAAATACTAGCCAATAGGATTCAACAGTACATTAAAAGGATTATTCACCACGACCAAGTGGGATTTAATCCAGTGCTGCAAGTTTGGTTCAACATCCGCAAATCAATCAATGCAATACAACACATTAATAAAAGAACAAGAACCATATGATACTTTCAGTAGATGCTGAAAAAGCATTTGACAAAGTACTGCATCCCTTCCTGATCAAAACTCTTCAAAGTGTAGGGATAGAGGGCACATACCTCAATATTATCAAAGCCATATATGAAAAACCCACCACAAGTATCATTCTCAATGGAGAAAAACTGAAAGCTTTTCCGCTAAGGTCAGGAACACGGCAGGAATGTCTGTTATCACCGCTGCTATTCAACATAGTACTAGAAGTCCTAGCCTCAGCAATCAGACAACAAAAGGAAATTAAAGACATCGAAACAGGCAAAGAAGAAGTCAAACTATCACTCTTCGCAGATGATATGATACTATATGTGGAAAACCCAAAAGACTCCACTCCAAAACTGCTAGAACTTGTACAGGAATTCAGTAAACTGTCAGGTATAAAATCAATGCACAGAAATGTTGCATTTCTCTATACCAACAACAAGACAGAAGAAAGAGAAATTAAGGTGTCAATCCCATTTACAATTGCACCCAAAAATATATGATATCTAGGAATAAACCTAACCAAAGAGGCTAAGAATCTATACTCAGAAAACTATCAAGTACTCATGAAAGAAATTGAGGAAGACACAAAGAAAAGGAAAAATGTTTCATGCTTATGGATTGGAAAAACAAATATTGTGAAAATGTCTATGCTACCTAAAACAATCTACACATTTAATGCAATTCCTATCAAAATAACATCCTTTTTTTTCAAAAAAAAAAGGAACAAATAATCCTAAAATTTATATGGAACCAGAAAAGACCTCGAATAGCCAAAGGAATATTGAAAAAGAAAGCCAAAGTTGGTGGTATCACAATTCTGGACTAGATGCTCTATTACAAAGCTGTCATCATCAAGACAGCATGGTACTGGCACAAAAACAGACACATAAATCAATGGAACAGAATAGAGAGCCCAGAAATAGACCCTCAACTCTATGGTCAACTAATCTTTGACAAAGCAGGCAAGAATGTCCGATGGAAAAAAGATAGCCTCTTCAATAAATGGTGTTGGGAAAATTGGACAGCCACATGCAGAAAAATGAAATTGGACCATTCCCTTACACCACATACGAAAATAGACTCAAAATGGATGAAGGACCTCAATCCTTGAGGAGAACACAGGCAGCAACCTCTTTGACCTCAGCCGCAGCAACACCTTCCTAGGAGCATCGCCAAAGGTAAGGGAAGCAAGGGCAAAAATGAACTATTGGGATTTCATCAAGATCAAAAGCTTTTGCACAGCAAAGGAAACAGTGAACAAAACCAAAAGATAACTGACAGAATGGGAGAAGATATTTGCAAACCACATATCAGATAAAGGGCTAGTGTCCAAAATCTATAAAGAACTTAGCACACTCAACACTCAAAGAACAAATAATCCAATCAAGAAATGGGCAGAAGACATGAACAGACATTTCTGCAAAGAAGACATCCATATGGCCAACAGACACATGAAAAAGTGCTCCATATCACTCGGCATCAGGGAAATACAAATCAAAACCACAATGAGATATCACCTCAGATTAGTCAGAATGGCTAAAATGAACAAGTCAGGAAATGACAGATGCTGGCGAGGATGTGGAGAAAGGGGAGCCCTCCTACACTGCTGGTGGGAATGCAAGCTGGTGCAACCACTCTGGAAAACAGCATGGAGGTTCCTCAAAATGTTGAAAATAGAACTACCCTATGACCCAGCAATTGCACTACTGGGTATTTACCCTAAAGATACAAACGTAGTGATCTAAAGGGGCACATGCACCTGAATATGTATAGCAGCAATGTCCACAATAGCCAAACTATGGGAAGAACTTAGATGTCCATCAACAGATGAATGGATAAAGAAGATGGAATACTATGCAGCCATCAAAATAAATGAAACCTTGCCATTCACGATGACGTGGACAGAACTAGAGGGTATAATGTTTAAAGATTTATTTATTTGACAGAGAGATCACAAGTAGACAGAGAGGCAGGCAGAGAAAGAGAGAAGCAGGCTCTCTGCTGAGCAGAGAGCCCGACATGGGACTCGATCCCAGGACCCCAAGATCATGACCTGAGCTGAAGGCAGCGGCTTAACCCACTGAGCCACCCAGGCGCCCCAAGAGGGTATAATGTTTAGCGGAATAAGTCAATCAGAGAAAGACAACTATCATATGATCTTCCTGATATGAGGAAGTGGAGATGCAACATGAGGGGTTAAGGGGGTAGGAGAAGAATAAATGAAACAAGATGGGATTGGGAAGGAGACAAACCATAAGTGACTCGTAATCTCACAAAACAAACTGAGGTTTGCTGGGGGGAGGGGGGTGGGAGAAGGGAGGTGGGGTTATGTACATTGGGGAGGGTATGTGCTATGGTGAGTGCTGTGAAGTGTGTAAACCTGGTGATTCAATGACCTGTACCCCTGTGGATAAAACATTATATGTTTATAAAAAATTAAAAAAAAAATAAAGTACTTTCCTCCAAGGTCAGAGCACTCTTGATGGTGATCTGATATGTGTTGTTATCAAAAGGATAATAGTATTTCATTATTAATGGCCTCGTGTGTATGTATCATAATCATTTAATCAATCATCTACTTTTTGTATGCTTTCTAATACTGTAAGCAACACTCTGAATCCCCTCTTTTTTACATATCATGTTTTCCTTTGCTACTATCTGCCTAGGATAGAGCCAAAATAATGAGATTGCAATTTTAAAGTTTAGGCACATTTTATAGTCTTAAAAACTTTGAAAAATCACTATTCTGAAATGTTAAGTTATACTCCCATTATCAGTTTATAAGCATGCCAGTTTCTTATCACCCATGACTATACAAGTTTTACAGGTTAGGAAAGTACAATTTATATATATATATATATTAGGATATGGAAGATTATGGCATGAACAAAACTAGCAAAATTATTACAGATAACTAATTCTCATAGATTTTGACAGAATTCAATTTAAAAATTTTTTATTGTGTTATGTTATTTCTGTATCCATATAGATAGATTATTTTCTCATTTCTCAGCTTGGGATTATATTATATTTAGGTATGTGTATTTCATAGTCTCATTATACAAATAGAACAGAAATTGTTAAAAAAGAACATTGATAAAAATTTGCTATTCGTTAATCTGAAAGATAAAACCATTTTATTTTCAAAATTGGTATTTTCAAATTTCTGAATAAATGATTATGCAGTATGAATAATATATGGGGCACTGCAAGAAGGTTGGGCTTTGGAATCAAAACAGCTTGAATTCTGCTCAGCCAGAGACCCATTTGGTAAATATGACCAAGTTGGCTAAGTTCACTAAGTCTCAATTTCTTTATCTGTACATTGGGAATAATACTAACTACCTCATCAATTTATGTAAATGCCAAATATAAAAAGTTGTCTAAAATTATTAGCATATTTCCTATACATAGCAACAATGTCCTTAAATTTTAGCACTTCTTATAATTCCTATTACTATTATCCTTGTTTTTAATTTATTGTACCAATAAATTATTCCTAATAGTTCCATTTTAGAGTGGTTACTATATACAACTATTACATATGAAAAGATGGATATTAGGATAATAAAATATTTTTGCTCTTAATATTGTGCTTGAAGAAATATAGAAAGAACACTGGTATGAGTATTTCATGATTTCTCAGAATAATAAATTTAGAAAAATCATAAAGTTTTAAATCCTTTATTTTCTTCCCTAATATCCTCCATTTCATGGCCCAATCTAGCTCATAAAATTGCTTCAAGGTATGTAATACTGTAATTTTAAAAGTTTGTAACTGCAAGTGGAACCAAAGTTATAAAGGAATTCAGACACATGATTCAGTTTTACTTATGTGAGACTTTGGTACGTGTGTGTGTGTGTGTGTGTGTGTGTGTGTGTGTGTATTTCTTTAGAAAATAAAGCAGTGAATGGGGTGATGAATTGCCAAGCTTAAGAGAAGCCTAAAGGAAGCAGGGGGAAACCATGTAGACATCTGGAAATGTCATTTCCAACAGGGGCTACAGCAGGATAAAGGCCCTAAAATGAGAGCATGCCTGGCATGTTAGAGAAGTATGAAGAGGCCAGAGTAGATGGGATCTACTGAAAGAGGGGAGAGCCTTAGAAAATTAAGGCAAAGTAATAACAGAAGGAACGGCTTGCACTTACTCTGAGTGAGATGGGAAGCCATTAGGTGTCTTTTATCAGAATAGTGATATTATCTGACCTAATTTTGGGAAAAACCACTCTCTAGCTGCATTGAAAGCAGCCAAGTGCATGATGGGAGTGGTATCAAGAGCATAAAGAGGAAGATTTTCTAGGAGGCTCTTGCAATAGCTCAGTCTTGGCTCAAAATATTAGTTATGAAAGTGTTACGTTAAAAAAAATGATTTTGAAGTTACACCTGACACAGTTTGATAGACATATTGTGAAAGAAAGAAGGAAAGAGAACAATCAAGGATGAGTTCACAGTTTTCTCCCTAATCACCTGGAAGAACTGTGTTGCGGTTTTCTGAAATGGGAAAACAATATGGGGAGCATATTTGGATGAAAGATGAATAATTTGGTTTGGAAAAATTAGATTGAATATTCAATAGATGACAAGTAGGCATGGTACATGGCTTTGAAGTTCAAAGGACAGGCAGGTTAGAGACCTAAATTTGAGAAACATGAGCATGAGGTCACCAAAAGGGAAAATACAATAAAAAAGAAATAGGCTCAAGAAATAAGCCCTACTTCACACCAACATAAGCATTGATGAGATGAAGAGAAAAACAAAGGATACTTTAAAGGATTGACTACTAATTACTGGGTTAGGAGAATAACAAAAAAGGAGAGAAGAGGGCAATATTCCCCTCATTTTACATAAGAGGGAATGTAATGTTACAAAAATTAATATACAAGTCTCACATTAACTATTTTATTTAATTTTTAATATTAGCTTATATAACATGAAATAATTTCTAGTTTATTACCACCAAATATTATTGATATTCTAAGAGAGATAAAACTGAAAATGAATTGGAATAAATGATAGCTGAAAACCTTCCATCTACAATCCTATTTACAACTGTACTAAACATAACAAAATACTTAGAAATACACTTAACCAAGGAGGTAAAAGACCTGTACTCTGAAAAGGATAGAACTGTGATGAAAGGAATTGACGACAACACAAACAAATGGAAAGATATTCCATGCTCATGGATTGTTAAAACAAACATTGTTAAAATGTCCATACTATCCCAAACAATTTATAGATTTACTGTAATCCCTCTTAAAATATCAACAGCATTTTTCACAGAACTAGAACAAATTACCTTAAAATTTGTATGCAACTACAAAAGAAACTAAACAATGAAAGCAATTTTGAAATAGGAGAACAAAACTACAGGTATCACAATCACAGATTTCAAGATATACTACAAAGCTGTAGAAATCAAAACAGTGTGATAATGGCACAAATATAGACACACAGATCAACAGAATAGAATAGCCCAGAAATAAACTTACACTTATATGGTCTTTTAATCTTCCAACAAAGGAGGCAAAGGGAAAAAGATAGTCTCTTCAACAAATGGTTTTGGGAAAACTGGGCAGCTACATGCACAAGAATGAATCTGGTCACTTTCTTATACCACACACAAAAATAAACTCAAAATGGGTGAAGCATTTAAATGCAAGGTGTAAAGCCATAAAAATCCTAGAAGACACTGACAATAATTTCTCTGACATTGGTTACAGCAATATTTTTCAAAAATATGTCTCCTGAGTCAAGGAAAATAAAGCAAAAATAAACTACTGGGACTACATCTAAACAAAATGCTTCTATACAGCAAAGGAAACAGTCAACAAAACTAAAAGACAACACACTGAATGGGAGAAGATATTTGCAAAAGACATATTCAATAAAGGGTTAGTATCTAAAATATATAAAAGCACAATGCAACACCTAAGCAAACAAACAAAAAGAATTAATACAATTAAAAATGGGCAGAGGACATGAAGAGACATTTCTCCAAAGAAGACATACAGAAAGATGGCCAAGACACACACATGAAAAGATGCTTAACATCATTTATGGGGGAAATACACATCAAAACCGCAATGAGATATCACCTCCCACGGGTCAGAATGGCTAAAATCAAAAACAAAAGAAACAAGTATTGGTAAAGATGTGAAGAAAAAGGACACCTTGTGCACTGTTGGTGGGAATGAAAACTGGTGCAGCCACTGCAGAAAACTATGGAGATTTCTCAAGAAATTAAAAATAGACTTACCATATGATCCAGTAATTCCACTAATGGGGATTTACTCAAAGAATATGGAAACACTAACTTGAGAAGATATACCCAGCCCTATATTTGTTGCAGCAATATTTACAATAGGCAAATTATGGAAATAGCCCAAGTGTGCATCGATACATGAATGGATAAGGAAGAGGTAGTATGCACATACAATGGAATTTTACTCAGCTATAAAAAAGAACAAATCTTGCCATTTACACAACATGGATGGATGTAGATGGCATAATGCTAAATGAAATAAGTCAGTCAGAGAAAGATAAATATCCCATGAATTCACTCATACGTGGAATTTAAAAAACAAATGAACAATGAAAAACAGACTGGTAACTCTCTTAGGGAATGATGTTTACCAGAGGGGAGGGGAGGTATGGGTGAAAAACATAAAAGGATAAAGAGGTACAAACATCCAATTACAAAGTAAATAGTGTCAAGGAGATTCAAAATGTAGCATTGGGAAAAATATCAATAATATTGTAATAACTTTGTAGTGACTACACTTATTGTGAGCACTGAGTAATGTATAGAACTGTTGAATCAATATAGTGTATACTTGAAACTAATATAACATTATATGTCATTTATACTTCAATAAATAATTTACATAATTTCTGAGTCACTTGAGTTAAAAAATGCAGTAAATACAAAGCCTTAAATATTTGTGAATATCAAATGATAATATGAAAAAATGCACTTTAAGCCATAATATTGACTTAAAATTCAGCTTATTATCTTGAAAAGCAACAACATTTTACATTGTCTGAAAACGTGAATATAGATATGACTGTAATTTCATTTATACAAATATTTCTAACAATTAAACCATATCATCATACAAGTTAACTCTCATATATAAGTTCTTTATTTTCTTAGTGTTTGCCCTACATTTGATTAACCAGTAACACTATGACACAGTAATAAATCCAGTGCACAAAATTATTTAAGCCTAAATATAATTATCTTGCTTGGCAGTAATTTGCTTTTATTGGCTTATTATCCCCTCATATCACATTTTACTGCCTTTGGCATGGGACTCTTTAAAACAAATTTATTAAATGATACAGTCAACCATGCAAATAGATGAAAAATATTTACCAGCCCACAAAATGTTTTACCAGCCCTTCTGCTTTTGTGACATCCCAACTGTAGTAAAATTAATATGATGAGCATCCTTTATGACTCACTAAGCAAAAGTTTTTTCTCTGAACCCGCAATGAATGGTTAATTTCCAAATGGTAATCATTATTTCTGAATGATTTCCAACTTGAAGCTGTGAACATCATGATCTAATATCTTGAATATCACTAAATTAAATAATTATTCTATAACCAATACTTATATATATTTATGTACATTTAAAAACCTGAATCCTTAATGGAATAGGGCAGGAGAGTAAGAATATAGTCAAGGCAAGAAATTAATTGAATCATGTTTCTCCGGGATGACTATGTCCAAATAATCACTAACGACTTTCTAAAAAAATAACTTAATTATTTTCTTTAGAGGAAAGCTGTAAAGTTTCTGCCTCAACCCATTATGCTCAACAATTCCTTTTGTATTATTTATAGAGAGATCAGTGTGTGGGAATTGACAACAGGAAGGAACTGGTTATGAAAGGTGATCTCTTGTGACCATCTTAGACTCCTAATGCTGTGCCACTGTTTCCTTAGCAACCAGGTGCTGAGTGACAGCTTAGGAATAGGACTCTAGAAACATGATTCTTACCTCTAATATTTACTCCATGCAGAGCCTTAGATTTGTCATTTAGTCTCATTGGACTTTGTTGTCCTTAATGTTATAATAGGCTTAGATAATTATTTAATTTCTATGGCCTGTCTGGCTTATTAGACTTTTCCATCATTGTTTGGCCTGTGTTTAATGCAGGGTGAAATGACATGCCTACTGGCAAGTGCATTTTTAAGAGCACTTTGTTTAAGATACTTGCCATTTTAAAATCTGTTAAAAGGAATCCATAACTGCACATATTGATTTATCAACACAGTGTGAGAATCATCTATCCTAAGCTACCAAGAAAGGTGTAAAAGAAAGAACAATATTTAACCTTGAAATCATGTATAAAACACAAAACATATGTGAATATAGGAATGCATATTTATAAGCAAAACTATTGGTAGTCCATGTAGAGGATTTTTCACAAAAATTAGAGGGTTCTAAAGGTAAAAAAATAACAAAGTTTGAAATGTAAAGAAAACTAACTTATCAGAACAGAGTCCCAGAAAGAAATAGATCAGTTATAAACTGGGTCAAAAATTGGGAGATTAAAGAAATCAAGAGAAGAGTTCTTGAATTAAAGGAATGATAAAAAGTGTCAATTTTTTCTAGAAGTCTCAGTAGATTGGTCAACAAGATGGTATTGTTGAGCTTGATGAGGACAGGTTAGCAGTACTTCAAGTCTTTCTTTACAGTCAGTTTCCTTCTCCAACTGCATGTAAAGCTCTCCTTGCTTCCTTGACTCATGAGCAGAAAGAAAGCTCTCCTAGGAAAAATCAAGTTAGTATAGATATACAGAAATGTCAAGTTGGAGCTGCTGTACACTTTTTATATTTGCATTTCTTCCTTTACATTTGTATTTGGTCTTTTGCCCCTAGCTTTTAACAATGTGGTTGTCATTAGTAGGTTTGATAAATATTGAATGGGTTATATCTATAAGGAGACTATTCTTCCTAAATTACAGCTCCTTCTATTTTGTGAACTCATGGAATTTGGTTCAAGTTCTTAAGAGAGTCAAAAGATTCAATGATATATATATGAAATGATTTAGGGAAGAAAATCATTTTGGGCTAGATCTACTTTTTAAATTTTTCTTTAATTTTAAAAAGCAGTACATCTACCATCAAATTCACACATGCTAAAGTGATGTAATCTTCACCCACACTGCATATGCTTAGTCACAAAATTGGACTTGAAAATTTTATAAACCTTTTTCTAAGTTTGTTTTATGCTCAGTGTCCATTTGCTCTACATTTCCCTTTCAGTATAGAATTGTGAAATGGGACTCTGATACCTTTGACAGTTTTGTTACATATAAAGCTGTGAACTGGACAGTCATTTTCAACAGGTTCATTCTTTGTGGAATAGATCTCTGTGTGAGGCAAAAAGTTTAAATGTTCCTCATCAATAGAGCCAAGAGAGAGTGGGCTCCTGAGAATCAGGCTCAACATATTATGGACTTTTTATATTTCTCTAGTCATGTCTATGCGAGGCCTTTTGGGGAAGTTATGCCCCTACTGGTTTAATTGTCACAAACTCTTCGTGAATTTGGTGAGGCAGTATTTTAGACACTTACATCAGAATGGGACCTACTGTAAAATAGGACCAGTCAGGGCAGCCTATATTCAAAGTCTGACCTTTCACACTTCGCGCATTTTCCCAGTCAGGACTTTCTGTCTAATCATTGTGGCATTCAACTTCTTACCTCCTCATAGTTTACATAATTATGTCTCTCAGTGATTTGCTAGGTAACTGATAAACTGATGTTAATGAATGGTTGGTATTACTTTCTTACTTCAGTTGGATCTCAAAGAGGAAAAAAATATGACCAAGACAGGAATTAGGGGCACTGAAATGCAGTTGCAGAACATAAGGGGAAGGGAACATTCTGAATCTTGAAAGTCACTCTCTTTTGCATTCCACCTATCTTTGAACCAGAGAGTTGTCCATTCAACCAAAAATTCTGGTCATGTCAGTTTTTAAAAATATTTTTCCATCAACTTTTATTGATTTCCAATAATATCCAGGCTATCAAACACATCATGCATGGCTTTCTAAGATTTGATCACATTTTTTTTCACAATTGATTCCACATACTTCAATGCAATATAGTGAAGAATGATGATAACACCTCCTTAGAGTATTTCAATAAAAATGAAAAAGTGGATTTGTTTAAGAGAAATTTAGTATGCTGATACTTATAGAAAAATAATTAGCTCATATAATAGCTTTGACGTATGAGGAAGAGAAAGTCTCAACATAGCAGGTTTTAGTATTTTCCTTCTGTTTTAATATAGTGGTTTTTTTAATTTATATGTCTGAGGTATGTGAGTTCATAAAAACAAAATATGTAAGTTTAACCCTCATGATACCAAGTATGTGGAAGAAAAAGAAAAGGAACTCCAGGAAGAACATAACACGTGCAATGCAAATTTTAAGAATTATAAGTAAATGGAAAATGCAAATAAGTCATTAGCTACATTACAGACTTGAAACAATACAATTAAATCAGATTTGAGAATAAGCTGCCAAAAGCTTTGAAATTATCAAAAAAGACAATCTGAGATAGATATTTGTCTATTATTGTTAAAAATAAATCTCTCTAAAACACAGTACATTTAAAAATAATACAGAGTATCAATATCATCATTAAGGCATGGTTACAGACATTTACAAACTCAAACACAGAACATAGCCAAAAACCTTAATAAGTGATCAAAAATTGATCAATTTATTTCATACTTGTCCTTTTAAAACTGTTCTATAGTGTATCACTAGAAATACAATAGTAGATGTACATTATTTATAAATATAAAAATATCCCTATAATTATATTTATAAATTATAATTATATTTATAAATCATATTTATAAATATAAAAATATCCCTATACTGAATTTCCATATTCTTTTTGTCTTCCTTTTGCTTGCATTAGGGCTTCAGCACACCAGCATTCATTGCAATGTGAATGCGTTCCTTCAAATTTTACAAAGCAAAGACTATGGAGGCATGATCAAAAGCGAAAGACCAGTCAACCAGTCGGGCAGTGGACCCTGTATTCTTACCCCTACCTTTCCACTAAGAGAATCCTCATCCCTTCCATCCTTTTTCTGCCTGGTGTTTTTTTTTTGTTGTTGTTTTTTGTTTTTGTTTTTGTTTTAATTTTATTTATTTATTTTTGACAGACAGAGCAGGAGGCAGAGAGATCGAGGGGGAAGCAGGCTCCCTGCTGAGCAGAGAGCCTGATGCGGGGCTAGGTCCTGGGACCTGAGATCATGACCTGAGCGAAAGGCAGAGGCTTAAATCACTGAGCCACCCAGGCGCCCCTGCCTGGTGTACATTTTATAGGCTAACATTTCTTTCAAAGACCAATACAAAGTCATGTCCTCAGGAAAACAGTCTAGGTTCCCCAAAAAGAGAAGGAATCACTCTCCCCTTTCTGCCTCAGTAGACCCCATAGTGCATAGTGTAGTCACAGAAATTTATGAAAATATACTGTGTGTATTTTCCCATGTTGTCCTCCTGTCAAAGACTAATTTTTAGACACTATGCGTCACATTTGATGCACCATTGAAAACTGTAAGAGTTTTATATATGCTAAAATCTTTAAAAAAACATATTTAATTGACTTATGAATATTTAAATGATGGTATTGTGACTTTACATGTGCTGAGATTTCATATAGGTACATCATTTCCTTTTGATCCAATGTGCAACAATTTTTTTTCCTTTTTGTGAACACCCAAAATGATTATCCATTGCTGCTTGCCCACATCAGCTTCACAGCAATTCCACTCAGCTTTATAGATAACTGTATAAAGTAGCAAGTTGTTGGGGTACCTGGGTGCCTCAGTGGGTTAAGCCTTTGTGTCAGGTCATGATCTCAGGGTTTTGGGATCAAGCCCCACATGGGGTCTGCTCAGCCGGAAGTCTCTTCGTCCTCTCTCTCTCCCCCTGCCTCTCTGCCTGCTTGTGATTTCTCACTCTTTGTCAAATAAATAAATAAAATCTTAAAAAAAAAAAAAAAAGTGGCATGTTATCTATATTTGGTCACATGTCTTATTTCCCAAGGCTATGAATTCTTTAAAGGGGGAAAGCCATATATTTTTTTGCTACATGCATTTGTATCACAATCCTTAGAGAATATGTAAATACATAAATGCTATCAACTGTACCTGCTGGTCACTCCAGAATCTGAAAGTCAGATTGTCTGGTAATTTTTAGTGACTGTAACATAGCATATATCCATGAAAATTATTTAATATTTGAAGATCAGGGTACTAATAAATCAGAGGTAAAAACAGTTGTGTGGGTTGTTTTCTTTTTTCCTTTGTTTTTTAATAACAACTCAAGTAAAAATCCCTTCACATTAATAAAAATACTCAGAGTGACCTTGGCATGTGGTCAATGGGGGAGACATTATGCACACATTATTAAACACTCATTTTAATTGTAACTTAAATTTCCTTCATTAGTCTCTATTGTACAATATCAAAAAGAATAGAATTGCAGATAAAAAGTTCCAGTGACCTTCTTCAAATGTGTCTAGAAAAACTCCTTGTAGTTTATATTTTAAAGTTTTTTAGTACAAAATATATTTTATTGAATATTTAATATTCAAGGAAGTATAATGATTATAAAAAGTTTAGATATTACAGAAAAGGGGTGAATACTTGTCTAAACACATAATTTATAGAAAATTTCTAACAACATTTTTGAGTATTTATGTCTCTGTTTTATGTATACAGGTGTGGAGTTTAACAAGAAATCTTTAATGTTAAAAACAAACATATTTAAGAATGTTTTAGGGTATTAGTTTTATATAATAACTTTTTTTCAATTTTTTCTTATATAACTCAAGTCCATGGAAATTAAACTTTGTTCTTTGTTCATGGATGCTTCCCTTCCTCCCTATAGTTTATTTTAATCATGAAATTAGTACAAAAGAGGCAAAAGATTTATACGATCTGAAGAGAAACCAGAGTATTAATCATGCAATTAGTAACTTTGAATTCACCATCTAACGTAATCAATGACTTTAACAAAAAATTGTATCTAGCTTTGAAAATCTCCAGGACTACACTCCTGTATATCATAATAACCTTTCTCAATCCTATTATTACCAATACACTGTTTTCTTTTTACATTGTTTCCCTTCATCAGTATGTATTCCTAACAGCATTACTTTTCGCTGTGCTTATTTTTTAACATCAAAAGAGTGTAATTCCATTTTTATCATGTAAGTTAAATTTATCCATTCCCTTCATTTGTTTATTAATTTAAACTTCATGTGGCCAAGTATGTCCTTTAAGATCATTTAAATTGTTCTATTAATGAGGTTTATCAAACAATGTTAAAATAGTTTCATCTCCAAAATAACACAGACTCATAATAAGTCCTTTAAGTAATAAAGAAATCTATAAATTAGAAAATAATTCTGCGTTACCATTAAAAAGATAGTTTGGGGGCATCTGGGTGGCTAGTTGGTTGAGCATCAGCCTTCAGCTCACGTCATGATCCTAGGGTCCTGGGATCAAACCCCACATTGGGTCCCTGCTCAGTGGGGAACCTGCTTCTCCTGCTCCCCTGCTTGTGTTCTCTCTGTCAAATAAATAAATAAAATCCTTAAAAAAAAAAGATAGTTTGAAGTTTTATATAAATCTGCCCAGACATAAATATCATGCTCAATTTTGAAAATGTTATTCCACTTAATATACATAGTGATACATCAATTTTTACAGATAAAATATGACTTAGGGTCATTTATACCAAATCTGATTTAAACTCTTTTAATGAATTTCTTTGATACATCATTGCACATCTCTATGCATGTGTCTAAAACAGGCACATTTAGGAGAGATGAAAGATATTAAAAATTTTGAGTTATGAAGAGATGACTTCACTTCAAAGGGCATTCTGAGGGGCACTCACAAACATCATTTGAGAGTATTTGTCTAACCCCATTTGATAATACTTGTCATTATAAATCCTTTTTACTCTCTATCATGCAATATTAAAAGTAAAAATCAATAATCAAAATGTCTTGCAGAGAAAAAATAAATTTCTGAATTCTGTGCATTTGCTTTATCTTTAAATAGAATAAACTTTTGATACATGTTAAAAGATACATGGAAAAACAAAACAAAATAAATTTTGCTCTTTGGCAATAGCACAGTTTCTGTATGTTAGCATGGGGATGTATCCAGAAAAGAGGGGTTAATGGTCATTGGCTCAATTAGTGCAACCTGAATGAACATTTTTTTGGGTGTGGGGAGATCTTAAGGGTAAATTAAGACAACATTTAGCTCTGCTTATTATTAACTGTGCATAAATTCTCCCGAGCCTAATTAGCTCTGTCACAGTAACATCTCATCCATTTACACCAGAGAACATTTTCCTTCCCTTTACATTTTGTCATGTAATAAACTACTTTAACTTATTTATTAAATAGTGATATAATTTGCTGAAGGTTATAATATTTCCTACAATTAGCAGACATTTTACATTTTTTGTGACCCCCTGGGATATTGACTTAATGTTAAGTAACAGGCAGTGAAGTGTCTTCCTGTTCATTTGTTTTCCGTGTGGCCATTATATTGTGCATTAAATATAGTTTTATTTTAGTGATTGAAAGAAATATCTTATGGTGACATAATTACTTTTTATTCCTATTATCTTGCTGATTTCATAATAATCTCTTTTTTTAATAGCATGTATAGGATTTCCTTTCCCTTATTTTACTAATGAATAGCAATTGTCACTCTACCTTTTCATCTGGTTCCTTCCCTATTTCTATTCACATTTACTTTATTAACTATCATGTTTGACAGCATTTACATTTTGTTCTGCCATTCTAAGTAAGTCTTTGAATTATCTAAGGATTACTGATTATCTAATAATTATCTATTATTATATAGATATTATTTTATCTAATATCTAAGGATTACTATTATTATTATCTAAGGATATTATCTAAGGATTATTATTATTTAAGGATTACTGATTCTAACATAAAAAATCATTTTTTATGCCTTTATATCCTCACATATATTTTTAGATACATCCATTTGGACCTTCTTCTTCACACCTTTTGGGATCCTTTATTTGTTTAATGGTTTTCTTTTAGTTAGACACTGTGTGGCTTTCCAAGTGGTTTCTGGCGTAAGATGTTTGAGAATCCACTTCTAGCTCTGCAGTTTACTTGTAAACTCTTATTTAATCTCTGTTTTTTTATTTCTTCACATATAAAATTAATAAATAGACAACAAGCTGAATTTGGGTGTTTAGAGGATTCATTGAGACTACCCATATACACTTGGATTTGAGTTAGATGAAAAGATAGTCCCCCAATTCACACAGGTCCTAATCACTGGAACTTTTCTACATTACCTTGTATGGCAAAAGGGGCTTTGCAGACATGATTAAAATAAAAATCTCAAGATAGGGAGACTATCCTGGATTATCCAAATGAATCCTAAATGTAATATCAGTCCTCTTCAGAAGAAGGTGGAGGGAGATGTGACAGAGAAGAAGAGAAGCATAAATTGAAGTGATGTGGTTGAAAACCAACAGCCACCAGATTCTAGAATGGGCAAGGAATAAACAAATTTAACCCTGGAGTCTCCTGAAAGAACCAGACCTTCTGACACTACCAAAGCCATTCTTCTTAAAAATGCATTCTTCAGAACTTTCATTAAACTAGACATTATCTTTACCTACATGTTACAGATGAAAAAACTAAAGTAACCTACCCAAAGTCAGGTTTGGTTTTTCATATTTAATGAAGTTTTAAATTTACTCATTTCATTTTTTATTATATAATATAAATTATATAAATTCTCTTATATAAATTTGTTTATATTCTGTATCCTTTATCACATTCAAAGTCCCCCACTGTCAGTTCCCATATCTACCTCAGACCTTTATATATAGCTTCATCCATGACACATACATCATAGACAAGCTTACCCAATACAAAATGAACTTCTCACCATCATGTATATGTTCACTCACAGTCACTAAATGATGCTTCAGTTTCTCAGTGGCCTCAAAAATTTAAAATTTTGTATTGGTAATAGCATACACTTTTAGAGTAAAATTCTACTCATTGTTATACTCAGACTTTTTGTAAATGGCAGAACAGATGATTTTAGTCAAAAGAGCTCTAGACAAAAGAGCGCTAGTCAAACAATTCGAGTTTAAATTATATTTCTATAACTATGTTAACTAATGCCCTTTAAAACATCATCTTCCTGGGGCTCCTGGGTGGCTCAGTGGTTTAAGCCTCTGCCTTCAGCTCAGGTCATGATCTCAGGGTCCTGGGATCGAGCCCCACATCGGGCTCTCTGCTCAGCGGGGAGCCTGCTTCCCCCTCTCTCTCTGCCTGCCTTCTGCCTACTTGTGATCTCTCTCTGTCTGTCAAATAAATAGATAAAAATCTTTAAAACAAAACAAAATAAAAAAAACATCATCTTCCTTTCCTAAACCTGTTTCTTCTTTAAAAGACAATGGTGGGGGCACCTAGGTGGCTCAGTGGGTTAAAGCCTTTGCCTTTGGCTCAGGTCATGATCTCAGGGTCCTGGGAAGGAGCCCCAAATTGGGCTCTCTGCTCAGTGGGGACCCTGCTTCCTCCTCTCTCTCTGCCTGCCTTTCTGCCTACTTGTGATCTCTGTCTGTCAAATAAATAAATAAAATAGTTAAAAAAAATAAAATGACTATGGTTATACCTCCCTCAATGATTTATTACAAAAGTCAATTTAAAAATGTAAAAGAAAATATCCAGGGTACACTTGGACAAATATTAGCCATTAGTGTAATTTCCTCTCTCCTTTATCAGAGCTAAGGGACAATACATATGAAGTCATCAATATTAATGTTGTGCTTTGTTTAGAAAATACAGTACCACCTTCTCTTATTATTAGTTCAAGTATACTTTAAATTTTTTTGAGAATATCAATGGCATTCTATTTCCATACTTATGCTAAAAATCCATCAAAGTTTTAAATTTCACTTACATAAAATGTTTAAAAATGTTCTTCACAAGATTTTTCCAAGAACTGATTAAATGGTATATCTTAGAAACATCGAATATGGAAATGGCACTATGTCTTAATGTTATTATTCCCTAGGAGTTATGGGAACAAAATTCCAAAAGAAAAAACAATAATAATAATACAAAAAACAAACTACCAACACTGTTACTTATTTGAGAGACCAAATAAAAAAGTGGCTGTTCTTTAAAACAGAACCACAATATATAGACCCTCATTTTTCTTGAAAATTGAATTATGGCTGCACGGCCTCTTAGTGCTACTGGTATTTCAAAGTAAATGTCAGAATTATACTTCAAAGAAAACCCAGCGTGCCATGTCACTTTCTATGTTATTGGTCTGTCAACCATGAGATCACTATCTCTGTAGCTTATGATACAAGTAGAGGTAAATGTGACTCCATATATTAATTACTTTGTACATATACTCAGAAGAACAGATTGCATATTTCAATACAATTTTGTTTTAATATATTTTAACTAAAGTGTCTATGATTATCATAATAATTCATTAATAGAAACTCAATGCTTATTCAGAAAACTAGCATATCTAAAATAATTTCTAGAAGGCAGAGAATATTAGGCACAGTCTGATTCTTTTTGAGACAGTTAGCTGGACTCTGTTTTTTAATCACCAATTATACTATATTCTTAACTGAGCTCACACTTATGTAATAAAAGTAAATGTCTTTGCAGTTTGAGTTACGTAAGATCAAAATAATACCTGCTATGTATTATGGACTCCTCCAAAAATCTCTAGAAATTTCTTAGCTGAAATACATGTAATAACAAAGTACACAACTGTTGCATACAGGAGTCAGCCTGACTTGAGGCCTCCAATGTCTTCCATTAGCACAGATTAATTTGTTGCCTTAGTCAGATGTTAAAATAGATAACATTAGTTTAATATCATAATATCTACCAAAACTTAGGTACCATGCCTGGATTTGCATCTCTTCTTTAATGTCTAAAGCAATACTCTGAATTTAGGAAAAAATATTTTCATTTTACTAACGAGTAAATTAAGATTCATTTCTAGTACAGACCCACAGTTAATATCATCCTCAACAGGAAAAAACTGAAAGCTTTCCCCCAAAGGTCAGGAACATGACAGGCATGTCCACTCTTACCACTGTTGTTCAACATAATACTGGAAGTCAGCCTCAGCAATCACAAACACAAAGAAATAAAAGGCAACCAGAACACCCAGGAAGAAGTCAAACTTTAACTCTTTGGAGATGACATGATATTCTCTAGAAAACCTGAAAAACTCCACCAAAAAATTGCTGGAAGTGATACATGAATTCAGCAAAGATGCAAGATATAAAATCAACATACAGAAATCTGTTGCATTTCTATACACAAATAAAGAAGCAGCAGAAAGTGAAATTAAAGAATTGATCCCATTTATAATTGCACCAAAACCCATAAGATACCTAGGAATAAACCTATCCAAAGAGGTAAAAGATCAGTACTCTGAAAACTATAGAACACTATGAGAGAAATTGAAGAGGACCAAAAAAAAAAAAATAGAATAACATTCCATCCCCATGGATTAGTGAAAAGGTCTATACTACCCAAAACAATCTGCACATTCAGGGCAATCCTACTCAAATAACACCAGCATTTTTTCACGGAGCTAAAACAAACAATCTTAAAATTTGTATTGAACCACAAATACCCTGAATAGCCAAAGTAATGTTAGAAAGAAAAGCAGAGCAGGAGGCATCACAACCTTGAACTTCAAGCTGTCTTACAAAGCTGTAATGATCAAGACAGCATGGTATTGGCACAAAAACAGACATATGGATTAATGGGACAGAATAGAAAACCCAGAAATGGACCAACCACTATATAGTCAACTAATTTTCAATAAAGCAGTCAGAATGTCTAATGGAAAAAAGCCTCCTCAAAAAATGGTGTTGGGTAAACTGGACATCAACATGCAGAAGAATGAAACTGGACCACTTTCTTATACCATTACACAAAAATAAATTCAAAATGGATGAAGACCTAAATGTGAGATAGGAAACCATCAAAATCCTAGAAGGCAAAAGAGGCAGCAATCTCTTTGACCCTGGCCATGGCAACTTCTAGTGGAAACATTGCCTGAGGCATGGGAAATGAAAGGAAAAACCACCTATTGATCTACTGAGACTTTATCAAGATAAAAAGCCTCTGCACAGTGAAGGAAACAACCAACAAAACTAACAGGCAACCAATGGAGTGCAAGATTTTTGAAAATGACATATCAGATAAAGGGCTATTATCCAGAATTTATAAAGAACTCATCAAACTCAACACCCCAAAACCAAATAAACCAGTTAAGAAATTCGCAGAAGACAAGAACAGACATTTCTCTAAAGAAGACATACAGATGGCTAACAGACACATGAAGAAATGTTCAATATCACTCATCTTCAGGGAAATAAAAATCAAAAGTACAATGAGATATTACCTCATCTGTCAGAATGGCTAAAATTAACTCAGAAAACAACAGATGTTTGCAGGGATTTGGAGAAAGGGGAAGACTTTTGCACTATTGGTGGGAATGTAAACTGATGCAGCCACTCTGGAAGAAAGTATGAAGGTTCCTCAAAAAGTTAAAAATAGAACTAACCTATGATACAGCAATTGCATTACTAGGTATTTACCCAAAAGACACATAATTGCTGATTTTAAGGGACACGTGCACCCCAATGTTTATAGCAGCACTATCAACAATAGCCAAATTATAGAAAAAGTCCAATGTCCATCAACTGATGAATGGATAAAGAAGAGGTGATATTGGGCGCCTGGGTGGCTCAGTGGGTTAAGCCGCTGCCTTCGGCTCAGGTCATGATCTCAGGGTCCTGGGATCGAGTCCCATATCGGGCTCTCTGCTCAGCAGGGAGCCTGCTTCCCTCTCTCTCTCTCTGCCTGTCTCTCCATCTACTTGTGATTTCTCTCTGTCAAATAAATAAATAAAATCTTTAAAAAAAAAAAAAGAGGTGATATCTATATCTATCTATCTATCTATATCTATATCTATCTATATATATATGCAATGGAATATTACTTTGTCATCAAAAGGACAAAATCTGCCATTTGTAATAATGTGGATAGAACTAGAGTGAATTATGCTAAGTGAAATATGGTAGTTGGGGGAAGACAAACACCATATGATTTCAAGTCATATATGGAATTTAAGAAACAAAACATGAAAATAGGGGAAAGTAAGGAAAAATAAAATAAAAAATAGAATAAACAAGAAGGCGGGTCAAACCATAAGAGAGTCTTAAAGACTCTCAACAAACTGAGGGTTACTGGAGGAGAGGATGGGGGGATGGGCTAAATGGTTGATGGGCATTAAGGAGGGCACTTCTGATGAACACTGGTGTTGTATATATGTGATGAACCTCTAAATTCTATTCCTGAAACCAATACCAGATTATACATTAACTAACTTGAATTTGAATGAAAAAGATTCATTTCTGCTAAAGATTTGCCTAAAACACCAAATAAGTGGAAAGTTTTGGATTCAAACCTGAGAACTGAGATGACAGATTATAAGATATTTTAAAAAAATGAAATCTTACCATTTGTAATGATGTGGTTGGAACTAGAGGGTATTATGCTAAGTGAAATAAGTCAATCAGGGAAAGACAATTATCATATGATTTCACTCATATGTGGAATTTAAGAAACAAAATAGAAGGTAATAGGGGAAGGGAGGGAAAAATAAGATGAAATTAGAGAGGAAGACATACCATAAGACTCTTACCTGTAAGTAAAAAACTGAGGGTGGAGGAGATGTAGGTAGGGGGATGGGCATTAGGAAGGGCACATGATTTAATGAGCATTTGGTGATATATGCAACTGATGAATAACTAAATTCTACCTCTGAAACTAATAATATACTATATGTTAATTAATTGAATTTAAATAATATTGAAAAAGAATATATGATATTTCAGTGCAGACTATCACAAATAACAATGGAAAGATAAAATTTAGTAAGAAATTAATGCATGATGGAGGAATACCTCCTAAGGAGTAGATAACTAAAAAATTAGGAAGAAGTTCCTCTTGCCTCAAATTTTTACCTTCGAATTCTTATTGTTAATGCAAACAGAAAATAAGGAAATAAAACTGTCAATGTTTAAAAAGAAAGAATGAATGCTCAAAATATGGATGATATATAATTATATAAAAATATCCTCAAGAGAAGATGAATATATTTATATATACATATATATTTCATCTCAAGATGAAATATCAAAAACTCTTAAAATCAGAGATGACTCACTGTTATGTTTTGATTATGTTTTCTTGCTTTTGAAGATTCATAAAAGTTTTAAAATATATATAAAAATTAAGTCAGGTAGCTAAATGTTCATAATTATAATTTTTAAATTAGAATCTCTCCTCTCTCTCTCTCTCTCTCTATATATATATATATGTCATTATTTCCAAGTAGTTAATAAAGATATGTCAGAAAATAATATAAATTAGATATTTACCTTTTTTAAAAAAGATTTTATTTATTAGAGAGAGGGGAGAGAGAGCACAAGCAGGAGGAACGACAGGCAGAGGGAGAGGGGGAAGCAGGCTCCCCACAGAGCATGGAGCCCAATGTGGAGCTGGATGACCTGAGCCAAAAGCAAATGCTTAACTGACTGAGCCACCCAGGCACCCCATCACCTTTTGCATATATAGTAGCTACATTTACCACTTGCTTCTTCAGCTATTAAAGAATAATTCTGTAGATACTGGGTGAAATAGACTCCTTACTTTGTGTTGTTGATGATTCGGCAATGATTTAATCATGAAAAGAGTGTAAACTTTCGTTATCTATCTCCTAGCATGGATAATTGGCTGATTAGGGAAATTTTTTTATTTCCACCATTGCTCCAAAATACAACATACGTAGGATTTCTTTTGAGTGATACAATTGAGGAAAATTATCCTTAAGAGAGGATTTACTTGTCTCAGAACATCAGGATATTTTCAGAGAGTTGACATTGAGGAAAGGGATAAAGGAATCTCATAATTACCCATTAACGTTATCACAAGGATTTTGTACCACATGTAATACTTGTTCTGGCTCTTCAACTTAAAGCACACTCTTCACTTTGTTCTATTCAATACCGCCTTTCAATCTAGAGTGTGCCTCATGTTCTGGTTCCTTTGTTCAATGATATTTGGCAGACACAAAGATGTCCGTTTACCCTATCTATGAGCATATTCCTGTTCAAGAGTGAATTACTTCTAGCTTTTGCTCCACAAGTAGTACATTTATCCTTGTACTAGACTGCACAATACACTGGAATTTCAAGATGTTCTAAAATTTCAAGATGTTCTAAAATACATGTAATGCACTTTAGATGACTTGTCTTTTTTGAGTCTTTTGTTTGGTACTGTGTATCAATCAGGAAGAAATAGTTTATACTCTAATAATTTAAAAATATTCTTTTTTTTTTTTTTAAAGATTTTATTTATTTATTTGACAGAGAGAGATCACAAGTAGGCAGAGAGGCAGGCAGAGAGAGAGGAGGAAGCAGGCTCCCCGCAGAGCAGAGAGCCCAATGTGGGACTCGATCCCAGGACCCTGAGATCATGACCCGAGCCGAAGGCAGCGGCTCAACCCACTGAGCCACCCAGGCTGTAGAAATCAAGATTTATTTATTGATTGTGCCGAATATCACAAGTTGGCTAGGAAATTTGCTGATCATAATCTATAAGGAATATGGGCTGACCAACGTTCAATCTTCACATGTACTTCCATGAGTACTTAAATAAAGTTGAGGAGGCAGTTGAGCCAAAAGTTTCCACTCAGAAGTGACACACATCACTACTGTACACATTTTACTGTCCAAACATATCACGTAATCATGTTTAATCTAAGTAGAAAGGAAGTGCAATCCTACAAGAATCCAAGACAGAAATGGATATTTGGTAAGTAGGGTCAGTAAATACACATAGTGCATTGGCTGGTTTTCTAAAAAGTTTTTAATTTCTTATAATCTCTGCATATATTCTTTTGGTATGTGAGTTATAAATATTTATTTAAATTCATCTTTGAATTTAACAAATAGCAATTTCTCTGCATGTGAAGGTATTTTATATTTATTATGTAATAGTTTAATTTTGGGGTAATTGTTGAAAACTCTTCCTTATTCCAAGGTTAAAACAGACATTCCAATTATTTGTCTGTAAATAAATTCTTTTTACAATGAAATTTTCCATATGTGTTCATTTTATCTTGGCATACGGAGAAGGAATGAATCTAAATTTATTTTCTAAGTATCTACTGAAGGGGTCCCTGGGTGGCTCAGTTGGTTAAGCATCTGCCTTCTGCTCAGGTCACGATCCTGTAGTCCTGGGATGGAGCCTTGCATTAGGCATCCTGCTCAGTGGGGAGCCTGCTTTGTCCTCTGCCATATTCCCCCATCCCTGATGTTCTCTCACTCCCTACTTTACTAGAGTAAATGAAAAAAATCTTAAAAAAAAGTCTACTCAAATGCTTCAATAAAGTTATATTTTCCAAATTAAGTTAAAATGCCTTTTATTATTCACTAAATCACTACATATGTAAGTTGTATATCTATACTATTAAACCTATTTTTTTTTAATTATTTATTTAACAGACAGAGATCACAAGCAGGCAGAGAGGCAGACAGAGAGAGAGGAGGAAGCAGGCTCCTGCTGAGCAGAGAGCCCGATGCGGGGCTCGATCCCAGGACTCTGGGATCATGACCTGAGCTGAAGGCAGAGGCTTCAACCCACTGAGCCACCCAGGCGCCCCTAAACCTATTTTTTAAAATAAATTGAAAATATTTAGTCAATTATAGTTAAACTGAGGAAAATAGAAAAAAATGGTAAAGGACTGACAAATAGTATTAATGTAATAAAGATGTAAGATAAATCAAACTTATGCAAATATTAGATGTAGGACAGGAATGTTAATGTTACAAACTAGACATTGTGAAGTTAAGACTAACAATTAAGATTGGGAGGCAGAGGAAATTCAATCAAATGTAAGAATACTAATGTCCTTATCCTAAACAGCTGGGAGTTATTTCTACTGAAAATTAAATAACATAGCTAAGAAATTAACTTCATCTTCAACATACATTTATTTGAATTAAAATTTCTTTCAATTTCACTTTTGTTTCTTTATAGAATAATTCAGCACAGTATTATTTTTAAGATGTAAATAGCATCCCAAAGTAAAATCACATTGTAAAAAATATATCTGTCTAGATAAATAGATTATCTGCAGAGGTTCAGTGAACTATAACAAGGATAATTATAGAACAATAAAATTACTACACAATTTTTATTTGTTCTTTTTTACTTTTTTGAATGATGGATAAAGAATAAATATGCTTTACTCACTTAAGTAAATTTAATTTCTTTAAATCTACATAAAAATGACTAGAAGGAAATGTGCCAAACAGTTAACAAAGGCTACATTTGGCCAATGGATGTATAGGTAATTGTCATTTTTTTCTTTATACATATCTGTGTTTTTCATTTTCCAAAAGCAATCTGTATGGAGATAATCTTAAGAGAATGATTTTCGAATAACTTAATATTTTCAAATGACTGTCAGTTTCTGCATGGGTTGGACATGTTTTGTTATTCCTTTCCAACACAACCCCCTTTTATTGGGGAATATCCATTTCTGATCTTTTCCCTAATAGCATATTGGTTACATAAAGTTCTATCTTTTTAACATCAAATAGATATCAAGGTAAGTGATTTTTACCCAGAAAGTTAGCCTGATGGATACTGAGTTGAGAGAAAAATCTAATTAAATATATTCTCAGTAAGTCAAGGTATGAACACCTTGCTGTCAATTTCTTTTGAAAAAGTACTTTGCATTACTTGCTAACCATCTAAGTAATAAATTAGTTAAGTAAATAAGTAAGTAAATACACTTTGACCCCCATCTTGTCAAGTACTTTGAGTTGTCTTTAAAGATGTGGTAAACTTTTTTATAGTACAAAGAAGAAATACATTGTGCTCTTTTAATCAAAAAAAGAATTTGCAATGATGATGAATTAAGAGTTTGCCTGTATATGATCCAGCCATTCTACTTCTGGGTGTATCTCCCAAATAAGTGAAGACAAGGAACTCAAACAGATGTTTGTATATTCATACTCACAACAGTGTTATTCACAATAGCCAAATGCTCACAGTAACCAAAATGTCTGCCAACAGATGATTGGATCAACAAAATGTGATCTATACATTTTTTTAGCCTTAAAAGGGAAAGCAATTTTTACAACACTGAAAATTTTAGCTAAGTGAAGTAAGCCAATCACAAAGTACAAAATTGAATGATTGATTTTGTATAAGGTTCCTAGAGTAACAGATTCATAGAGAAAGGAAGTAGAATGGTGATCACCAGGGGGTAGTGGGAGGGCTAAAGGGACTTAGCACTTAATTGGGGAAGGCAAATTCTGGAGAAGAATCATGCTGATGGTTGCATGATAATGTGATATGCTTATTGTCATAAAACTGTACACTTAAAAATGGTCAAACTGTAAATTTAATGTATATATTACTACAATAAATAAAAGGAAAGCACACTTTACTGTGGTGTACTAATTTCTAATTGGACAGATAAAATATAATTTTTAACTGCAAGACTGAGAACCAAAGCCCCAAGTGACAGTAACTTAACCATATTCATACCTTTCCATAAAGTAATTTACCAGCCTTTGGGCATTTTTCTTAGAAACTGAAATGTAATGGTTTCATGCCACAATTAAAAATAGAGCTTTCCTATGACCCTGCAATTACAATACTGGGTATTTACTCCAAAGATACAGATGTAGTGAAAAGAAGGGGCATATGTACCCTAATGTTCATAGCAGCAATGCTCACAGTTGCCAAACTGTGGAAAGAACCAAGATGCCCTTCAACAGACAAATGGATAAAAGATATGGTCCATATATACAATGGAGTATTATACCTCCATCAGGAAGGATGAATACCCAACTTTTGTATCAACATAGATGGGACTGGAAGAGATTATACCGAGTGAAATAAGTCAAGCAGAGTCAATTATCATATGGTTTCACTTACTTGTGGAGCATAAAGAATAACACGGAGGGCATTGGGAGATGGAGAGGAGAAGTGAGTGGGGGGATATCAGAGCGGGGAGACAAACCATGGGAGACTGTGGACTCTGAGAAACAGAGGGTTTGGAGGGGGAGGAGGAGGGGGTGGGGGTTTGGGTGAGCATGGTGGTGTGTATTAAGGAGGCATGTATTGCATGGATCACCGGGTGTGGTGCATAAACAATGAATTTTGGAATACTGAAAAATAAAATAAAAATTAAAAAAACATGGCAAGGTCTTTGAGATATTCATTTTTGGTTGTCACAAATGGGAATATGCTACTGGCTCTAGTAGGTAAAAGCTGATAATATCCCATAATGCAGAGGACAACCACTCCCTAGTTCCCAACAGTGAATTATCTAGTCTGACATATCAAGAGTGTGAAGGTTAAGGAATACTGATTTATGGTATAGATATTTAGCACCTTTAACAAAAGCAATTAGAACAAAATCTAGTTAATTTATGAGGCATGGTAATTTATTAAAGGATGCTTGAAAGTTCACAGAATCAGTAAGGGAGCCAGAGATTTAGGTTTAAAGATGACACAGTCAGGAATACCACCTTCAGATAGTATAGCAGAGTTAGTCTGACATACATATCACTGTCAGTGGCTGCACAATAACTTTGCACAGTTGGACACTGCAGCTAGGACCACCTAATGGTAATACTAGGTATTGTCAGAATCACTCCTGCCTCTAGAAACTGAGTGAAGGCATATCCCGTCTTGCCATACCTGCCAGATGGGATACGTTCCCTTCCTGCTTTTCCTGCAAAGCTTCTGCTCAAGTAGGATCAGGTTCCTGTACTCTACACATTAAAGTGGTGAGAAGAACAAGTGTCTGAAATTCCAGCTTCTACTGTGGAAGTTGGAAGAATTTTTAACTATTAAGTTGAGAAAGAAGAAAGAAAGAAAGAAAGAAAGAAAGAAAGAAAGAAAGAAAGGGAAAGGAGAGAAAGAAAGGAAGGAAAGAAGGAAGAAAAGAGAAAAGACTGCAAATGTCTAAGCACTCATTTTAGTCAATAATGCTAATCAATCTGAAATAATTTTTTCAAAAGATTTTATTTTATTGTCAGAGAGAGAGAGAGAGGGCACAAGCAGAGGGAGTGGGGGCTAGAGCAGGCAGAGGGAGAAGCAGTTTCCCCCACCAAGCAAAGAGCCTGATGCAGGACTCCATTCCAGGACCCTAGGATCATAACCTGAGCTAAAGGCAGATACTTAACCGAGTGAGCCGCCCAGATGTCCCTGAAATGATTTTTTTAAACTGAAATTTGTCTGTTTCTCTTTAAATCATTTTAACAATTCAAAACACAGTATATTTTCCAAATGTGGAAAATAATGGAAAGGATTCCAAGTATGAAACAGAAAGACAGTGTCATAGCAAGTCTACTTAGGTAAAACTATAAACTGATTACCACAACTTTTTAAAACTAATCAGTTTTATTTTAAAAAAATCCAGGTGAATAAATTAAAATGTAATGTTGGATAATATTTTTTTTTCAAAAAATTAATAATAAGGTGATACAAGCCTACCTTTTCAAGAAATTAAAATACATTAAGAGCTATACTGTAGTGATTAATAACACATAGATGAAAAGAACAATGTAAAAGAGTAGTAAGCCAGAAAAATATACCCAAGTAAATATGAGATCTATTATACATTAGAAGACATTTAAAATACAATGACAAAAGGAAGGTCATAAGTAAATCATTTGGGGATAAATTCAAATATATCTAAAAAAGAAATGAACAAAACTTACACAAAATTAACTCCACTTTTAAGGTACACTATATAAAAAGACTCTAAATGTGCAAACATAACTCACAAGATATTTTGCTCTCATTATTATTATTAGGATAGAAAAGTTCTTTCTAAATATGCTATGCAAAATAGTAAAATAATGTATATTAATAATTTTGACCAACCAAACAGTAAGGCAATTCGGTCTGGGAATATGATTTATAGTAACTAGAAAATAGGTTTCAACTCATATAGCAAGTAAAAGACTGATTTCTTTAATATATGCAAGTTTCTTTAATAAGCAAAAAATCAACATTATAATATTAAATAGGCTATAAAATGCAAAAACAAATATGAATGCTTCTAAAATATGTTATTTCTGTAGTGATATAGGATGATCTATAAGATATAAATTGTAAAACAAACTATAATATGCACATGCTACCACTTGAATAGGAAAATGAAAATATAAGTGTACATCATTGCACAAGTGTAGGGCATTTTTTTGTTGTTGTTTGTTTTGAGATTTAATTTATATTCTAGTTAGTTAATATATAGGGTAATATTGGTTTCAGAAGTAAATTCAGTGATTTATCTCTTACATGTAATATCCAGGACTCCTCAAAATTGCCTTCCTTAATACCCATCACCCATTTAGCCCATATCCCAACCCCTCCCTCCATCAACCCTCAGTTTGTTTTCTGTAGTTTAGAGTCTTTTATGGTTTGCTTCCCTCTCTTTTTTTTTTCCCCCTTCTCCTATGTTCACCTGTTTTGTTTCTTAAATTCCACATGAGTGAAATCATATGGCATTTGTCTTTCTCTGACTGACTTATTTCTTAGTGTAATACTTTGTAGCTCCACCTAAGTCATTGCAAATGACAAGAGTTCATTCTTTTTGATAGCTGAGTAATATTCCATTGTGTTTTACACACACACGAGTACACTTCTTTATCTATTCATCAGTCAATGGACAGTTGGGCTCTTTCCATAATTTGGCTAATGTTGATAATGTTGCTATAAACAACAAGGTTTACCCCTTCCAATCAGTATTTTTGTATCCTTTAAATAACAACCTGGAGGTTCATCAAAAAGTTAAAAATAGAACTACCTTACCACCCAGCAATTGCAGTACTAGGTGTTTATCCATAGCATATTTCTGAAAGCAGAAAACATTGGGCGGCCATCAGATAAGGAAAGTGAGTGACTAGGTATAAGGGAGGGCCACTTTCCATTCCAACTTTATTTATAATTTTTGAATTTTGTATCAAGTGAACATATTACTCTAAGAATAAACACACTTAAAATGAAATTTTCATCTCTAAAAACAGACCAGAGTCATTATTTATTTTCATGTTTATCTCTCCTCTATTTTCCTTTCTTCTCTCCATTCATTTTGAAAAAGTTAAATTATTGATTTTTTTTTAAAGATTTTATTTATTTATTTGTCAGAGAGAGAGAGAGAGCGAGCACAGGCAGACAGAGAGGCAGGCAGAGGCAGAGGGAGAAGCAGGCTCCCTGCCGAGCAAGGAGGCCGATGTGGGACTCGATCCCAGGACGCTGGGATTATGACCTGAGCCGAAGGCAGCTGCTTAACCAACTGAGCCACCCAGGCGTCCCTAAGTTATTGATTTTATACTGCTCTCTGCTACTCTTATCATCCTAAGGAAAAGTTGTTTGATTATTTATTCTTAGTTCTGCAGTTTTTGTGTTATTTTAGCATTGTATTCTCTTTAAAAGGAAGGAAATAAAAAATATTTGAAAATTAGTTTTCTCTTTGATTATATACATGCACTGAGAGTTAAAGGGGACTTTGGACCTTAGCAATATGAAGATATTTAAATACATGAGGTATTTAAACAAATACTTGGGGTAAAATATTGTTGACATTTTCAGGTTGCATTCCATGCTAACTTTTTTCTAGTACCTAAAAAGGTAGGTGAGTCCAGCTGGAAATTCCTGCCTTCTAACAGAGCCTAAAAGGAAGCAAAATACCACTACCACCACCACCACCAACAGCAACAGCAGCAACAATAATTATAATAACCCAAACAAAAATCCTAGAAGTGAAGAGAAAGCATTTAGTAACCTAGTGTTCAGCCATTATTAAAGTCTGATGAAAAGGGTAAATTTGTCTGTTATCCTAGCACGTGTAAAGACTTAATTTAGAATGGAAAGGTTAATTCATAACAAATTTAGGTTAGCTTACCTTAGTCGATTGTTCATTTTCACTTCACTTCTACAAAATAGTGCAATATGTAAAAACTGAAAATCCTATGAATCATACATAATTTGAAACATGTTACTGTATTATATAAATATAGATTATATCATTTAAAATACAATTAAAATATATACCTGAAGCTGGGACTTAAAAATTCTGAGAAATATTTTATCATGGACAGTTCACAATAAGTTCTAATATATAAAGTTTGTAGAATAAAGGTTCAGGAATTTACAGTAGAACCAATTTCTAAACAATATATAGTATTAAAAATACATGCATTACACAGCAAACATAATGAAGTGACATAAATTTATGCATCTGAGATTATAAATGGAATATTGGGCATTATATTATTATAATACAGCCATTTCTGGTTCAGCAGTTAGAGAAGTTAGTTTTAATTCTTAAGATTTATTCATGTGTATCCAGTGAAATGTGACTAAGAGGTCTTCACCTTTATTTTGGTAGTTAATTCACAACCCAGTGATTTTCAGAACAGATTGCCTTAGGTTATAGCAGTTTAATGGAATAGTTGGCCACTTTTACCATCTACTTGAACTTACAAATGAGAGAATTTAAACATCCACATGGGATTTTGCTTCAGTTGCCCTCAGAATAAATTCATATTAATAATGATCATGATTACCACATAAAAATAAAAATAGGCAAATCTACTGAAATAATCAACAGGATGAGATGGTAGTTGAATGAGAGTAGCCCCCCATCTATAATATGAATGTAGCATATGTATGTATTAAATTACATTGTTATTAAAATCAAGTATTCAATTTCTACATTTAAAGAATCACAAATTTATTAAATATCAATCACTTTTGTCCCTGAAATTTTTCAGCAGTAGAAAGTTCTGTCTGGGACTTCAATGTCTACACTAATCAGCTTCTCTCCTTCTGGCTATCCTTCAAATTCCATCTTAGTCTTTCTATAAAACCCTATTCAAAACAGCAGCATCCCCCCACTCCCTTTTACCAGTTCATGCTTTACTTTTGTCCCTCTCATTTAACTAAACTCTAAACTTGATATGATCAGGGTCATTTTGTCCACTGTATCCACTGATGAATTCTTAGTGCTGGAACACAGCCTAGTATATGGTGGGTATTTGACAGGTATTTATTAATTCAATTGATGAATACATAAATAGAAGGCAGTGATTAAAGCTTATCAGTCTTTCACCTCATACATTAGATATCAATAC